>NC_037689.1:140347355-140547902 GCF_003255815.1 Theropithecus gelada | reverse complement strand
GCGCCACTGCCCTCCAACCTGGGCGACAGAGTGAGACTCCGTCTCAAAAAAAATAAAAAATAATAAATAAATAAATAAATAAATAAATAAAATAACTGTTTAAGTATTATTTATTATTGTGAATAAATTTGGATATATTTTTCTAGAAAGTTATCCAGTTATTTAATTTGCATAAAATTTGTGCAAATAATTTTCTTGTACTTAAAACGTTATTAGCATTTTAAATCATTTCCCTAGGCCGGGCGCGGTGGCTCAAGCCTGTAATCCCAGCACTTTGGGAGGCCGAGGCGGGTGGATCACGAGGTCAGGAGATCGAGACCATCCTGGCTAACATGGTGAAACCCCGTCTCTACTAAAAATACAAAAAACTAGCCGGGCGTGGTGGCGGGCGCCTGTAGTCCCAGCTACTCGGAGGCTGAGGCAGGAGAATGGCGTGAACCTGGGAGGCGGAGCTTGCAGTGAGCCGAGATCGCGCCACTGCACTCCAGCCTGGGTGACACAGCGCGAGACTCCGTCTCAAAAAAAAAAAAAAAAAAAAAAAAAAGATAAGTCTTTATCCTTATACTTATCATTATTCTGCTGGCAGTTAGATGTACTTCTTTAGAGGACGGAATGATAGATGCAGTAGACAGATAAGTGGGAGGATCTCCAGACAATCTCCAACCTGCCTGCACATTGAGAGAATGAACTGGAGCCATGGGAAGCTTGTGCCTTGTGCAGTGGGGAGGAGCCTGGTCTCTTCAGTTCCTGTGTGTGGCCTGGAATCAATGTGTGACATGGGGGGCCTGTTAGCAGGACTCCCTCTTACTTGGCTGGGAGTTTCTTTTTCTTCTTTTCCTTTTTTGCCCAATAAATTCCTTTCCCCTCACCTTTCAATGTATCCACACCCCTAATTCTTACTGATTGTGTGACAGCAAGCTGTTTTTAGCCAAACTTAGGAGCAAAGTTCTGCAGCACCTTCAGGTTTTTCCCTGGGAGGGGTTTGTCTGGACACTTTACCTGCTGCTACATGAGAATTGGGATCCTATTTATCCTGAATCTGGGAGCTAATGAAGCAGACAAATAATAGATCTTCAGGAGGTTGAACGTGAGTGCTGGTAATCCCCAAGTCTTTCCCCTGGCTTGCTCCAGTAATAAAGTCAGATTTTTAGGTAATTCCTAAAGAAGAAGCATGTCCATGTGTCAAGCACCACAATTTCTATAGCTCCAACTAAAAGAATTGCCTCCTAAATCACCTAACTGTGGCATTTGATAGAGCTTTTAATTCCCAGTCTCACAAGATCACAAAAACAAGGTGTTTCAAAGGGCCAGATTTAAACACCTATTCCCCCAGAATCAAATGGTGCAACCGGAACATGCATGCAGGCACCATCCACATATCCTCTTTCCAGTTTAGTGTAGAGAATGGGAGATAAACTCCTGCTGTCAGCTACACCCTGAATGTATAAGTCAGTTTTCACACTGCTGATAAAAACATACCCAAGACTGGGCAATTTACAAAGAAAAGAGGTTTAATGGAGAACTCACAGTTTCATGTGACTGGGGAAGCCTTACAATCATGGTGGAAGGCGAGGAGGAACAAGTCACATCTTATGTGGATGACAGCAGGCAAAGAGAGAGAACATGTGCAGGAAAACTCCCATTTTTAAAACTGTCATATCTCGTAAAACTTAGTTACTGTCACAAGAACAGCACAGGAAAGACCATCCCCTATGATTCAATCATCTCCCACTGGGTTCCTCCCATAACATGTGGGAATCATGGGAGCTACAAGATGAGATTTGGGTGGGGACACAGAGCCAAACCATATTATTCCACCCCGGCCCCTCCCAAATCTCATGTGCTCATATTTCAAAACACAGTCATGCCTTCCAAACAGTCCCCCAAAGTCTTAACTCATTTCAGCATTAACTGAAAAGTCCACAGGCCAAGGTCTTATCTAAGACAAGGCAAGTCCCTTTCACCTATGAGCCGGTACTACCAAAAGCAGGTTAGTTACTTCCCAGATACAGTGGGGATACAGGCTTTGGGGAAATATAGTCACTGCAGATGGGAGAAATTGGCCAAAACAAAAGGGCTACAGGCCCCATGCAAGTCCAAAATTCAATGGGGCGGTCAAATCTTAAAAGCCCCAAAATGATCTTCCTTGACTGTATGTCTCACATCCAGGTCACACTGATGCAAGAGGTGGATTCCCATAGTCTTGGAAAGTTCCATAGCTGTGGCTCTGCAGGGTATAACTTCTCTCCTGGCTGCTTTCACAGGCTGGGGTTGAGTGTCTGAAGCTTCTCCAGGCACACAATGCAAGCTGTCAGTGCATCTGTCATTCTAGGGTCTGGAGTTTGGTGGCCCTCTTCTCACAGCTCCACTAGGTGGTGCCCCAGTATGGACTTTGTATGGGAGCTCCAATCCAACATTTCCCTTCTGCACTGCCCTAGTAAAGTTCTCCATGAGAGCCCCACCCTTGCATCAAACTTCTTGCAGGACATCCAGGCATTTCTAGACATCCTCTGAAATTTAAGTGGAGGTTCCCAAATACCAATTCTTTACTTTCATGCACCTGCAGGCTCAACACCATGTGGCAGCTGCCAAGGCTTGGGGCTTGTGCCCTCTGAAGCCACAGCCCAAGCTGTACTTTGGCCCCTTTTAGTCACTGCTGAAGTGGCTGGAATGCAGGACACCAAGCCCCTAGACTGCACACAGCACGGAGACACTGGGCTTGGCCCACAATACCACTTTTTTCTCCTAGGCCTCCAGGCCTGTGATGGGAATGGCTGCCATGAAGACTTCTGGTATGCCCTGGAGACATTTTCCCCATTGTGTTGAGGATTAACATTTGGCTCCTCATTACTTATGCAAATTTCTGCAGTGGACTTGGATTTCTCCTCAGAAAATGGGATTTTCTTTTCTATTGCATTGTCAGGCTGCAAATTTTCTAAAATTTTATGTTCTGCTTCCCTTATAAAATGGAATACCTTTAACAGTACCCAAGTCATCTCTTGAATGCTTTGCTGCTTAGAAACTTCTTCTGCCAGATACTCTAAATCATCCCTCTCAAGTTCAAAGTTCTACAAATCTCTAGGGCAGGGGCAAAATGCCACCAGTCTTTTTGTTAAAACATAACAAGAGTCATCTTTGCTCCAGTTCCCAACAAGTTACTCATCTCCATCTGAGACCACCTCAACCTGAATTTTATTGTCCATATTGCTATCAGCATTTTGGACAAAGCCATACAACAAGTCTCCAGGAAGTTCCAAACTTTCCCACCTTTTCCTGTCTTCTCAGCCTTCCAAACTGTTCCAACCTTTGCCTGTTACCCAGTTGCAAAGTCACTTCCACATTTTTGGGTATCTTTTCAGCAGTGCCCCACTCTACTGGTACCAATTTATGATATTAATCCATTTTTATGCTGCTGATAAAGACATACATGAAACTGGGCAATTTACAAAAGAAAGAGGTTTAATGGAGACCTCACAGTTTCATGTGGCTAGGGAAGCCTCACAATCATGGTGGAAGCAAGGAGGAGCAAGTCACATCTTACATGGATGACGACAGGCAAAGAGAGAGAGCTTGTGCAGGAAAACTCCCATTTTTAAAACCATCAGATCTCATGAGACTTAGTTACTATTACAAGAATAGTACAGGAAAGACCCAGCCCCATGATTCAATCATCTCCTACCACGTCCCTCCCACAACACGTGGGAATCATGGGAGCTACAAGATGAGATTTGGATGGGAACACAGAGCCAAACCATATCACTGAGGATAATAAAAAGTGGAATACACATCTAACACCCCAACTTTTCCAACTGCATCTAGAGGGATTGGCTTATATCTTACCTGTCTTAGGGGCATTAACAAAGCTTGGTACATCCTAAGCTCCTGGGAACAACTAAAAGCAGAGATGGTAGTTTGGAGAAACACACAAATTTGGGAAGCACCTTAGAATATCTGGGTAGATTGATTGGTTAGGTGTTTTTTTCTGAAGAGGTCAGTCTGACAGTATTGGAGAAGCTGTTGTTCTGTCTAGAAACCAACCAACAGAGTCTAAAAAATGAAGAAATCAAAATGTGTTTCAAGTAAAATAATGAAACTGGACATTTATCTCACCCCATACACAAAAATCAACTCAAAATGAATTAAAGACTTAAACAAAAAACCTGAAATTGTAAAACAACCAGAAGAAAACAGGAAAAGTTTCACAACATTTTATTTGGGCAATAATTTATTGAATATGATTCCAAAAACATTGGCAACAAAAACAAAAATAGACAAATAGGATTGCATTAAACTAAAAAGGCTGTATAGTAAAGGAAAAAACAGAGTGAAAACACAACCCATAGATTGAAAGAAAATATTTGTAAGTCATGCATGTGATAAAAACTTCCATCCAAAATATGTGAGGAATTCAAAGACAGAAACTCAATAACAAGAGGATGAAAAACACTATTAAAAAATGGACAAAGGTCCTGAATAGACATTTCCTAATAGAAGACATACAAATGAGCAAAAGATATATAAAAAGATGCTCATTATTACTGATCATGAGGGAAATGCAAATTAATATTAAAAAGAGATGCAGCTCACACTTGTTAGAATATGTATTATTAAATAAGTCAAAAGATAAAAAGTGTTGGTTAGAATGTGGAGAAAATGGAATACTTTAAATGGTTGGTGGACATGTAACTTAGTACATCCATTATGGAGGTTCCTCAAAAATTTAAAACAGAACTACAATATTATCTACCAATCCTACTATTGTGTGTATTTTCAAAGGAAATAACATCAGTATGCCAAAAAGACATCTGCCCTCCCATATTTATTGCAGCATTATTCAGGATAAACAAGATATGAATTAACCTATATGCCCATCAATGGATATAGAAAATGTGGTGAATATGCACAATGAAATATTATTCAGCCATAAAAAAGGAGATCCTGTTATTTGTGACAACATGAATAAACATGGAGGACATTATGCTAAATGAAACAGCCAGACACTGAAAAAGAAATAATGTATGATTTCATTATATGTGGCATCTAAAAATATTATAATAAAAACAAAGAATGGTAATTACCAGAGGCTGGAGACTGGAGAATTTAAGAGGTTTTGGTCAAAGTACACAAAATTTCAATTAGATAGAATGAATAAGTTCAAAAGATTTATTGTGCGTCATGGTGACTACAGTTAATATCAATGTATTGTTATGGCAGTACATTTGGAATGCTATAACAAAGCACTTTAGACTAGGTGACTTTTAAATAATAGGCCTTTATTTGTCACAGTTATGGAGACTGAAAAGTTCAAGAGCAATGTGTCAGCAGATTAGTGTCTGGTGAAGGCCAACTCTCTACCTCAAAGATGATGTCTTTTGCTGAATCCTCACATGGCACAAGTAAGAAAAGGGATAATCACATTCCCTTGAGTCTTTTTGTAAGTACTCAAATTACCATCTATGAGGATGGAACCTTCATAACTAATCACCTCCCTAAAGCTACACTCTTAATACTATTGCATTTTGGATTAAATTTCAACATAAATTTTGGAGAGACACAAACATTGAAACCATAGCAATTGTATACTTCAAAATCGTTGAGATATATTTTATGTTTTTACCACAAAAAAAGATAAGTACATAAGATAGCACCTATGTTAAATAGCTCAATTTAACCATTCCATAATGTATACATATATCAATACTTTTTATGCCATAATTATGTACAATTTTTTTCTTGCCAATTTACATTAAAAAAAAAAAAAGTATAGAATCTAAGAAGACTGACTAGATGCAGCTGGAGGGAGCATCTCCCATTGAGAAACCAGAACGTTAGGAAGACTGGTATTCTTTGACAAGATCTTCAGAGGAAAGGCAGTGAGAGTAGACAGAGAAAGGACTCAGGTGTTGGGCTAAAGGGAAAGAAATCTGGGAACCCTGCATGGGACTGCAAAGCACTGTGACTCATTCCAGGTCCAGATAGACTCCTGGGAAAAAAAAAAGAAAAAAACAAAACAAAACAAAGCCAGGCAAATTAACCAACCTCATCCCACAATAAAATCCCCAAAGGCATCAAAGAAGATAAAAGTAAAATAGTCCCATCCAAAGGAAAATAAAAACTTTAAAGACTGAAGAAACATCAGCCCACACAAATGAAAAAGAAGTAGCACAAGAACTCTGGCAACTTTAAAAGCCAGTGTCTTCTTACCTCTAAATGATCGCACTAGTTCCCAGTAATGGTTTTTAACCAGGATGAAATGGCTGAAACAACAGACATATGATTCAGAATATAAATAGGAATGAAGATCATTGACATTCAGGAAAATGTCAAAATTCAAACCAAAGAATCTGAGAAATACAATAGAATTATATAGAAGCTGAAAGATGAAATTGCCATTGTAAGAGAGAAACAAAATGTTCTGATAAATTTAGAAAATTCACTTCAAGAATTTCATAAGACAATCACAAGTATTAACAGAAGAATTGGCCAAGCTGATGGAAGTATCTCAGAGACTGAAGACCTGTTTTCCAAACAATGCAGTCAGACAGAAATAAAGACAAAAGAATAAATAAGAATAAACAAAGACTGAAAAATATGGAATTACATAAAGACAACAAACCTGTGACTCATTGAGTCTCTGAAAGGGAAAGAAAGCAAACAACATGGAAAACACTGTCCGTGAAAACCCCAACCTCACTAGAGAGGTCAACAGTCAAATTCAAAACATTCAGAGAATCTCTGTGAGATACTATGTGTATTAGTCAGGCTTCTCTAGAGGGACAGAACTAATAAGATAGATGTATATGTAAAGAGGTGTTTATTAAGGAGTAATGACTCACACAATCATAAGGTGAGGTTCCACCGTAGGCCATCTGAAAGTTGGTGAACAAGGAAGCCAGTCAAAGTCCCATAGCTGAATAACTTGAATTCTGATGTTCCAGGGCAGGAAGCCTCTAGCACAGAAGAAAGATATAGGCTGGGAGAATAAGCCAGTGTAGTCTTGCCAGGTTCTTCTGCCTGCTTTTATTCTGACCACACTGACAGCTGATTAGATGATGTCCACCCAAATGGAGGGTGGGTCTGCCTTTCCCAGTCCATTGATTCAAATGTTAATCTTCTTTGGCAACACCCTCACAGAAACACCCCGGAACAGTACTTTGCATCATTCAATCCTATCAAGTTAACACTCAGTATTAACAATCACAAGTCCACCCCTTGTCAACACGAACTCATACACATCTTCTGAAATCACACATAATCTTCAAACGAAGGGAATAATAAGGTCATAATTATACCTAACATAATACAACTATCTTTTGTACAACCAAAAATGCACCAATCCCCAACCCAAATACTATTACGTAAAGTTAGCAACACTTAAATGCTGATATAAAGACAATAAATCTTATGTGACATGCTAAAGGAAAAAGAAAGGAAATGAAATGAAGAGATTTTCTTAATACAAGTGTATACATGCACAAGTATATTCTTAAAAGAAGGAGAAAATACTCATGACAATTACACTCCTCATTTCTGCAACTGGTCACGTGGTTGTACCTGGTATTGATGACTACCTCCTTTTACTACCCCTACTGTATTCCCTTTGCCTTCAGCAAGCACCTCAGCAGGTCATGTTTTTTTTTCCCTAGTAGAGTGGCTCAAACCTTCATTCCTGAAAGGTTTGGTCCATTTGTAGTCCTGCCCAGATTGGGCCCTTGTAGTTTCCCATTGACCTTAATCATGGCATGGTAATACTAAGAGATGCCCTAAGGGTTCTTCTGTATTCCACACATACTCTTTCTTACCTCCATTGTTGAGTAGTAGACTGATTTCATCTTGATAGTCTGAATCAATCATCCAAGCCAACACTGTAACTCCCTTCTTAGCCTGTTGACTTAGAGGTAGGAGGAGCCCAAAGTGACCAGGTGGCAATCTTAACTTCCAGTGTAATGGAATAATTGTTTCGTCTCCTGGTGGCAGTGTTTCTCCCTCTGGAACTAAAACCTCTAGGCCAGAAGAACATAATGTTGCAGGAACAGAAAGCAAAAATTTTGCTAGTGGGTTACTAGGGGTGAAGGTGAGTGGTGCCACTTCCACTTCCACCCCTTGATTTCTGGACCCATGAATCCCGGCTATGGGAGAAACAGTACCATATATTGGACACTGATTCGGGGCATACATACCTCCTAGGTAACTTTTCCCCAGCCCTGCAGAGTATTGTCACCTAGTTGGCATTGTAATTGTGACTTCAAAAAGCCATTCCACCATTCTGTCAATCCAACTGTTTCAGGATGATGGGGAACGTGGTAAGACTAGTAAATTTCATGAACATGAGCTCACTACTGCACTTCTTTAGCCATAAAGTGAGTACCTGAGTCAGAAGCAATGCAACGTGGAATACCATAATGGTGAATAAGGCATTTCATGAGTTCGTGGATGATAGTCTTGGCAGAAGCAATTGCGTGCAAAATAGGCAAACCAATATCCAGAGTAAGTGCCTATTCTGGTGAGAACAAACCTCTGCCCTTTCCATGATGGTAGAGATATAATATAACCAACCTGCCACCAGGTAGCTGGCTGATCACCCCAAGGAATGGTGCCATATCGAGGGCTCGGTGTCGATCTCAGCTGCTGCCAAAATGGGCTGAAAGAGCTAAAACCAGAACTACCATTTGACTCAGCAATCCCATTACTGGGTATATACCCAGAGGCATATAAATCATTCTACCATAAAGATACATGCATGTGAATGTTCATTGCAGCACTATTTGCAATAGCAAAGACATAGAATCAACCTAAATGACCATCAGTGACACACTGAGTAAAAATAATGTGGTGTATATATACCATGGAATACTATGGAGCCATAAAAAATAATGAGACCATGTCCTTTGAGCTGAAAACCATTATCCTTAGCAAATATCTGACTTATCTTAGGCAGAGTAGTATGTATTTAGGAGCTCAAATGGGTAAGAAATGGGCCACAAAATAAAATGTACTGAGTAATATGAGTTATCCAGTAAATGAAATGGCTGTGGAGATCTGGCAGCTTATGGTAACTGACATAAGTAAATGAAGGTCATAGTGATATTCGTCCTGGTTGTCTAAAGGTCAAATAGTGGGAGTGGAGAAAGGGTGAGTTTAGTACTAGGAGCATGCAGGAGGAAGGTATTCTGTGTTTTTACAGATTTGGGGTGTACAATTACAGTTTTGTTACATGAATATATTGCGTAGTGGCAAAATCTGAACTTTTTAGTGTGCTCGTCACTTGAATAGTGTACATTATACCCAATAGATAATTTTTATAATTTTTATTCCTCACTTTCCCATCTTTTGAACTCTCCAATGCCTATTTTTCTACTCGATATGTTCATGTGTACACATTGTTTAGCTCCCATTTATAGGTCAGAACATGTGGTATGTGAGTTTTTGTTTCTGAGTTATTTTACCTAGGATAATGGACTCCAGTTTCATCCATATTACTGTAAAACATATGCTTTCATTCCTTTTTATGGCTGAGTAGTTTTCCATGATATATATGTGTGTGTGTGTCTATCTATCTGCTATCTATCTATCTATCTATCTATCTATCTATCTATCTACCTACCTACCTACCTACCTATCTGTCTATCTGTCTATCTATCTAACATTTTCTTTATCTAATCATCCGTTGAGGGACATTTGAATTGATTCTGTAACTCTCCCATTTTGAATAGTGTTTTGATCAAGATATGAGTACAGGTGTGTTTTTGATATAATGATTTCTTTTCCTTTAGGTAGATACCCAGTAGTGAGATTGCTGAATGGAGTGGTACTTCTATTTTTAGCTCCTTGAAAAATGCCCATACCATTTTCCATAGAGGTTAATTTACATAATCTACATTCCCACCAATTGTATAAGCATATCCTTTTCTTCACGTCCTCTTTAACATCGGGGTTTTTTTTTTTTTTTTTTGACAGTTTAATAATAACTATTCTGGTTGCTGTAAGGTGGTATCTCATTGTGGTGTCAATTTGCATTTATATGACGATTAGTGATATTGGTAACTTTTTCATGTTTCTTAGCCACTTGTATGTCTTCTTTTGAGAAATGTCTGTGAATGCCTTTTGCCCATTTATGGGTTTTTAATTTTTTGTTGCTGTCGAGTTGTTTGACTTCCTGGAAGATTCTGGATACTAGTCTTTTGTCAGACACATAGTTTGCACATATTTGCTTCCATTCTATAGGTTGTCTGTTTACTTTGTTGATTTCTTTCGCTCTGCAGAAGCTTTGAAGTTTAAGACCCATTTGTATATTTTTGTTTTTATTGCATTAGTTTTTGAGGCCTTACCCATAAATTCTTTGCCTAGACCAACGTGCAGAAGAGTTTTTCTTAGGTTTCATTTTAGGATTTCTATAGTTTCAAGCATTACATTTAAGTTTTAATTCCTCTTGAGTTACTTTTTGTATGTGGTGAGAGACACAGGTCCTGTTTCATTCTTCTGCATGTAGATATCCAATTTTTCCAGCACACACTGGATAGGGGGTTCTTTTTCTAGTGTTTATTTCTGTTTACTTTGTCAAAAATCAGTTGTTCGTAGGTATGTGGCTTTCTTTCTTAGTTCTCTATTGTATTCCCTTGATCTATGTGTCTTTTTATACCAGGATCATGCAGTTTGGGAGAATATAACATTGCAATATAATTTGAGGTCACGTAATGTAATTCCTTCAGCTTTGTTCTTTTGTTTAGGACTGCTTTGACTATTTGAGATCTTTTGGATTTTCATATTAATTTTAGAATTGTTTCTTCTAATTGTGTAAAAAATGACATTGGTAATTTGATAGAAGTTGCATTGAGTCTGTAGATTGCTTTGGGTAGTACAGTCATTTTAATACTATTGAATATTCCAATTCATGAGCACTGGATTTTTGTCCATTGTTGTGTCGTTTATGATTTTTTTTATTAGTGTTTTGTAGTTCTACTTGCAGAGATCTTTTACCTCCTTGATTAAATGGATTCCTAGATATTTTTGGGGGAGGGGGTAGCTATTATAAATAGAATTTTGTGCTTGATTTGTTTCTCATGTTGGTTGTTGGTATATAGAAATAATAATGATTTTTGTATATAATTTCATATACTGAAACTTTACTGAAATCATTTGTCAAATTTAGGAGTCTTTTGGAGAAGTCTGAGGTTTTTGAGGTATGAGATCATATTATCAGCAAACATAATTTGACTTTATCCTTTTCCACTTGGTTGCCTTTGCTTCTGTCTCTTACCTGATTTCTCTACCTGGGACTTCCATTATTATGCTGAATAGGAGTGGTGAAATTGGACACCATTGTCGCATGCCAGTTCTCAGGGGAAATGTTTTCAACTTTTCAGCATGAAGTTGGCTATGGGTTTGTTGTATACAGCTTTTATTATTTTGAGGTATTTTCCTTCTATGCCTAGATTGTTGAGAGTTTATATCATGAAAGAATGCTGGATTTTATCAAATGCTCTTTTAGCATCTGTTAAGATGATTATATGTTTTATCTTAAATTCTGTTTATGTGGTACATCACATCTAATGATTTGCATGTGTTGAACTATCCTTGCATCCCCCACTTAATTGTAGTGTATTATCTTTTTGATTTGCTGTTGGATTTGGCTGAGAATTTGTGCAACTAGGTTCATTGGGGATATTGGTCTGTTGTTTTCTTTTTTGTTATGTCCTTGCCTAGCTTTGGTATCAAGATGACACCAGCTTTGTAGAATGAGTTAGAAAGGGTTCTCTTCTCCTTGAATTTTTATAACATTTTCAGTAGCATTAGTATTCATTTTTCTATCTACATTTTGTAGAATTTTGCTGTGAATCCATCTGGCTCTGGGTTTTTGTTGTTGTTTTTGGGAGTTTTTTAAAACACTAATTCAAACTCATTATTCATTATAGGTCTGTACAGATTTCAGTTTCTTCCTGGTTCATTCTTGGGAGGTTGTATCTTTCCAATAATTTATTCATTTTCTCTAGGATTTCTAGTTTGTGTGCATATAGATGTTCACAGTAGTCTTTAATCATCTTTTGTATTTCTTTGCTATCAGTTATAATGTCTCATGTTTAAATTTCTGGTTGTGCATTCTTGAACCTTCTCACTTCTTGGTTAGTCTAGCTAGTGGGTATCAGTTTTATTTATTTTTTCTAAAGACCAATTTTTTTTATTTCATTGATATTTGTGTTGTTTTTGGTCTCATTTTTACTCAGTTCTGCCTCTCTTTGTTATTTCTTGTCTTCTAGTAACTTTAGGCTTGGTTTGTTTTTGTTATTCTAGTTCCTTGAGGTGGGATGTTAGCGTGTTAATGTCTGGTCTATCTCGATGTAGGCATTTATTGCTATTAAATCCCTTCTTCATATTGCTTTTGCTGTATCCTAGAAGTTTTACTACATGGTTTCCCTATTTTCCTTCATTTCAAAAATTTTTTTGATTTCCATCTTAATTTCATAATTGATCCAGGGATTTCAGGAGCAGGTGGATTAATTTTTATGCACTTGTATAGTTTTGAGAGTTCTTTTTAGTATTCATTTCTAATTTTATTCCACTGTGGGCCAAGAAGTTACTTGATACAATTTCATTTTTTCAAAATTCATTGAGATTTGTTTTGTGACCCAACATATAATCTATTCTGGAGAATGTTCCGTGTACTGATAAGAATGCGTATTCTCTGGTTTTTGTGTAGAATATTCTGTAAATATCTGTTAGGTCCATTTGGTCTAGAGTCCAATTTAAGTCCAGTGTTTCCTCTTAGCTATTCTGCCTCGATGATCTGTTTAGTGCTGCTCATGAAGTGTTAAAGTCTCCCATTATTGTATTGCTGTCTTTTTTAGGTCTCTTTTCTTAGGCCTAGTAGTATTTGTTTTATAAATCCGGGTACTTCATTGTTGGGTGCATCTATATTTAGGATTGTTCTATCTTCTTGTTTAATTCATCCCTTTATCATTATATAATAATCTTGTCATTTTTTACTGTTGTTGATTTAAAAAGTCTGTTTTGTCTCATATCAGTATAGCTACTCCTGCTTGCTTTTAGTTTCAGTTTGTGTAGAATATCTTTTTTCACCCCTTTACCTCAAGTCTCATAGTGTCATTTTCAGTTAGGTAGGTTTCTTCTAAGCAGCATATTGTTCGATCTTATTTGTTTGTTTATTCTGCCAATCTATATCATTTAATTGGAACATTTAGTTCATTTACATTTGATATTAACATTGGTATGTGAGATTGTTTCTTGTAATAATGTTAATTGTTACTTATCGGGGGAAATTCACCTCTGACATGCAATGTGGGTTCTTTTCTATTTCCCTAAGTGTCGGCTGGTCTGAGAAATAAAGGGAAAGAGTACAAAAGAGAGAAATTTTAAAGCTGGGTGTCTGGGGGAGACATCACATGTCAGCAGGTTCCGTGATGCTCCCTTATTTCCTGAACATTGCTGTTATCCTGTTCTTTTTTCAAGGTGCCCAGATTTCATATCGTTCAAGCACACATGCTCTACAAACAATTTGTGCAGTTAACGCAATCATCACAGGGTCCCTAGGCAACATACATCCTCCCCAACCTACGAAGATGATGGGATTAAGAGATTAAAGTAAAGACAGACATAGGAAATCACAAAGGTATTGATTGGGGAAGTGATAAGTGTCCATGAAATCTTCACAATTTATGTTCAGAGATTGCAGTAAAGACAGGCGTAAGAAATTATAAAAGTATTAATTTGGGGAACTAATGAATGTCCATGAAATCTTCATAATTTATGTTCTTCTGCCATGGCTTCAGCCGGTCCCTCCGTTCAGGGTCCCTACTTCCCGCAACAGTTACTTAGTTGCTTTGAAGTTTTTATTGTTTAGTTGCTTCCCAAGACCTGTGAGTTTTACACTTTTGTGTGTTTTTGTCATGCAAATGTCAACCTTTAGTTTACATGTGTAGAACTGCTTGAGCATTTCTTGTAGGTCCACTCTAGTGGTCATACATTCCCTCAATGTTTGTTTGTTTGGGAAATACTTTATTTCTTCTTCATTTATAAAGTTTAGTTTGGCAGGATACAAAATCCTCAGCTGACAGCTTTTTCTTTAAAAAGACTGAAAATAGAACCCCAGTGTTATAGCTTGTGAGATTTCTGTTGAGAAGTCTGCTATTATTCTAATGGGGTTTTCTTTACAGGTAATTAAAGGCCTTTCTCTTGCTGCTTTGATGATTTTTTTTCAATCTCTTGCCTTAGGTTGTTTGATGACTACATGTCTTTTTGAAGTTTGTCTTGCAATGTATCTTTCAGGAGTCCTTTGTACTTCTACTCTGGATGCCTTAATCTCTACTAAGACCATGAAAGTTTTTCTCAATTATTTACTTCTATAGTTTTTCCAGACGTTTAACTTTTTCTCATTCTCTCTCAGGAATACCTATAACTTGTAGGTTTGGACACTAACCATAATCCTATAGTTCTCAAAGGCTTTGTTCATATTTAAATTATTTTTATTTTTATCTGAGTTAATTCAAGTCCTATCTTCAAGCTCTAAAATTCTTTCTTCTGCTTGGTTTAGTTTACTTTTATGTTTTCAATTTTATGTTGTAATTCCTTTAATTCATTTTTCATATTCAAAATTTTTTAAAGACATATCTCTTTAGTATACATTTTTCATTCATGCCTTAAATTGTTCTCATTTACTTGTGTTTATTTTCAACATTTTTTTTGGCTCTTTCTGAGTTTCTTTAAAATCCCTATCTTTAATTTTTTACCTGGTACTGCAGAGTTTTAATTTTAGTTAGGATTTATTGCTAGAGAGCTAGTATGGTCCTTTAGGGGTGTCATAACACTCTATTTTTCCATACTACCAGAATTGTTACAATGGTTACTTCCCATCTGTAGAAACTGCCACTTTTTGTTTTTGAATTTACTCGCATTTGGATGGTACACTTTGATACCCTCTTGAGGTTATGACTATAATGTATGTTGTGTTTGGTCATTTGACTTCAATTTTGAATGCTTTCAGGGCGCTGAGACCCTGTATCATGTTCCTTAGTTACAGACAACTTTTGTGAAGTGGCTTTCTCCAATGCTGGTTGTATTAGCAACGTACTTGGCATATAAGCAAACACATTACCTTCTGTAGGACTGGGATTGTGGAAGTTTGGGGCAGTTTATCTCATTACCCAGCACGGTGCACTTCTGTTAGCAGGTTTTTCATTGAGTTGTGTAGTTCAACCTCAAGCCTTATGCTTGCAGGTCAGAGCCATCTGTGGCAGACACAGGTGGGTATGTGCTTGATATTTATTTACTGGGAGGAGCTCTCTGTTGTCTCAGGCTATCGTGTGATCTGTGAAATGCCTTATGCCCTGAGTTCCCTCATAAAATCCAGAGAGGGGGACAAAGCTGGGTCGAATTGGACCACAAATCTTGTTTTCAGATACCCCAATGATGAGCATAACCACCAATATTGATGGAAGTGACAGGGGAAGCTCATGGTGAAATGCACCAAGGTCTCCACAGGGACAAAAGTGGTTGCACCAGTTCCAGGTCCTGAGCAGAGAGGAACAGGATCTCCTTTCCCAGACACTGCTTTCTATCTCCAGGCCAATGCTTGAGCTTGCAAGGGCAGAGGAGCTCCCTGGTAGATCAGAAACCAGTAGTTGGCCACAGGGTTGATGGGAGCCCTAAAATATCTCCACCTACCCTTTCCATGGGACTCCTAGTTTCTCAGTTTGATCTCTGCCAAACTCTTGATTTCTGCTTTTCTTGTGCCTACCTTATTTCCATGAGTTCTTCTATAAGTTCGAAACGCCTTTCCCTCAATATTTTATTTGAGTTATGATTATTCACCTTTAACTTTGGTTCTTTTTTCTGATGTCTGATACCTCTATTCAGCCATGTTGCATGTACATTTTTTTCACTCTTTTCAAGGGCAACTTGGAGGCTAGAAGAAAAGCAATCTTCTTCGGAGCATACAAGAGTTGCAAGCCTTCCTCTTAAATAAACAATATGAGAAAACCAGAGAAGAGATGGTTTGATCCTGAGATTAGAAACTCTAGGGCTCCCTCTTGTCTTCTAATGATGGCAGCGTAGAGAGAAGGTGGAGGTTATGACTTTCAGATGAGCAATGTCATAGAAAAGGTCACTGTCATTCAATAGCCTGAAATTCTAAAAGGTAGTGAAACTAAACAATAAAAGAAGATTGGAGAAATACAGTTTGGGCAATTAAATGAAAGATTGGTCCATGAAAGGTACAAAAGAGAAAACATTAAGCAAAACAAATGAAGCTTCACAGGAATAGCTCTAATTTAAAAGGGATTTACGTAAAAAATAGAAGAACAGGCACACAATCAAGAATAAATATGTCAAAAAATTTCAGGTAAGCTGTCTTCCAGAAGCTCTGAATCCATGGTACTGCTAAATATGTTTATGAACGCCTTTGGAGAGAGAGGATCAGGATAAAGAGGAGGAGTGGGTGCTAGTCATAGGATGCAAAGGAATAAAGTTGGGGCTCGTGTTGCTTATTTTTTATTTTAAGAATCAGTTATTGAGTTAATTTATAAGGAGGTATAGAGATAAATAAAACACAGAATCAATTTTCTACATCAGCTCATACAACAAATATGCTCTGACTCCCCAATATGTGCCAGACACTGTCTTAGGACCTGAAGATAAAGTGATGAACAAAACATACTTAGGCATTGTCAACATGAAGCTTCCAGGTTATAACAAACATCAGATATTTTTCAAACACAAATAAATATTAATTTAGAAATAGCCAGTTGTAATGAAAGCTGTAAAATACATAATTGTTAGGGTTTCTTACATTTTCAACCCACCACCATCACAAAACACCTGAGAGACCAAATAAACTTACTTTTGTACTAGTTCAATATAGAATTAATTGGCAACTGAAGGGCATGTTAGAATATTCAGAGAAGGGAAAAGCAGGTGGAAAAGCTCTCCCTTCTGATAATTGTGTAAAACCTTATTGGATGTTTCCCCCTACTAATAATTTTCAAAGTAGAGAACAGAGAGAAGGGAATATGGCTCAAGAGATGAACACTTAACAGCCATAGTAAAACAGAGGCTGGCATTTGGGAAAATACTCGTAATTCATTTGGGGCTAAAGTCGTGAGCCTAAGTTAAAATGATATTCATTGGTTGAAGTAGAATGCCCAAGGGTATTGAAAAACACTGAAACAAACTGAAAATATGAGTTATGTCTAGATCTAGATATTCACATCATGACTTTGGCAATCTCTATGCTTCCATCACTTAGCTCTACTTTTTTTGTGTGTGTTGCCTTTACTCAGTAGCTACTCTACCCATGTTGTGAGAAAGATGACCAACAGAAGCTTCAGAACTATAGCCTAATAGCTTCATAATTCCAGTGAAAAGCATGAGCCTCTTTTTTGTTATTTTTAGCTTAAGTTACAGTATTATCTTTGACATAGACCAGCTTAATTCATGTGCCTATATCTGAACCAATCACTATCACCAAGGGATCTGATGCCAACTGCCCAGATCACAAACCCACTTAAATTGATCAATGTGTTCTGTCTCACCAGAAACTCTAAAGACTAATAGGAAGAGTCTGTTTCTCTACAGTGAAACTGAAGTTCTATTATCAGAGCATGGGGAATGGATAATAAATAGACAAAAACAATTTATGCCATTTACAGAAGGCTTCCTTTAAGTAATGGTATTTGATCTGGTCTTTGAAAGATGGTTAGGATATTAACAGATAAAGAGAGGAAAAGAGGCATTCCAGGCTCAGAAATCAGCATTGGTAATGACTTGTGACCTGAAAGAACATAAGGGCTTCCAGGTGAACTTGATGCACTGAACATTCACATGTGCCTTCCTTCCTTCCAGAGACACCATTAATATGAAAATAAAACAATGAATGCAAAAAGAACATGTGATAGAGTAACTCCATTAATGACCTTAGTTCTTTATTCCTCCACACATCTTACCCTGTAACTGTTTAGTGTTCTTCTGTGCAGACTCCAGAATTAGCCATGTAATCTGGGCAGATGAGATGTTAGTACATACAAACAGGTTTGAAGACTGCTTGCATAACTGAGCGTGCTTGCTCCTGTACCTCCATCTTTGACCTGAGAATGCATCTTGGCTATCCCGCTGGAACAAGTGAGAGACACACAGAGCAGAGTAGATTTGCCCTGCTGACGGTCTACTCCCATGGATAGGAGAAGGCCCAGCCGATTAGCACTTAGTGCACCTGAAGCTGACGACAAGTGAAAGATAAGCCAAACTAAAATCAGCTGAGCCTGACTTAGATAGGGTGATCACCAGAGAAAACATCACTATGCAAATGTTTATGGTTGTATACCAGTGAGCCTTTGTGTTTTGCTGTTATACAATGTCATTTGAGATGATGCATAACTGATACCAGAATAAATTCCTTAAACCAAAGAGAATGGCAAGGGCACCACTAGTGGTTAAGGCATTTACACAAATTCCTGGAAGACTGAAAATGGAAACATATTGGTAAATGAAGCCAAATGGAAGAAGAAACAGCCCAAGGAGGACTGCAAAGACTACCAGTCAATTTTCTAGTTCTAGTCTTGGAGTTTGCAGGTATAGATAGCAGAGTTTAGAAGTGATGCTAAAAATATGGGGATTATTTGAAATTTATTACAGAATAACTTTAAGAATTTTATTTAGTGTCAACTTCTTTACTCTTACAGAGTGATGAGTGAAAGAGTAACGGGCAATACCAAATGGACTTTTGAACAAATGACAGCAAGTTTTTCTCTAGAGAGATTGGGTGTGACACTACAGCATCAGGGATGCCAGCAGACATAAATAAAGCCATGAGAAGCAGGATAAAAAGTGCAAAAATAGTGAGGAACAATAACATCCTAGTTTTACCTAATGGGACATTAAGAACTACTTACTGTTAAAGGTAATGGAACAGGAAATGGAGGTCTGTGCATCTGATGTAAGGTTAGAAATGTAACCAAGACATTAAAACTACCAATATTTGGAAGGAGGATGGGATGGAAAGTTTCAAGTTGTGTAAGTATATATATTCATCATTTTTTCAAGTTAATAAATCAAGAAATAGTGTTATAAACTTATTATTTAGTGTCGTGGAGGTCAGCATAAGAACTAAACACAAAGGCCCAACAGAGATTGCTTCTGAGATGGATCTAATAATAGTGGGGCACTGTAGTTTCCGACACAAGTCATTTGATCTTATTTTATTAATGTATTGCTTATTAGCCCATAAGTCAATAAGTCAGTGCAGGGCTAGAAACCATTCTAGGTATTTAAAGCAGAAATATATTTCACAAATGGAACTCCATACTTATAAAACTACAGTAACAACTGGACGAACAGGATTTGAACGTTTGCCACTGGACTATTGATTTCAAGAACACATCAGCATCACTGCAATCCAGAGGTCAAGGAGCTGCAGCTGATGCTCCTCTTATCACTGCTACGGCCACTATGGTCTCTCATTCCTATAAAACTGTTGACTGAACAGAGTGTCATGGAAGTTTCTGGTGAAGAGGAATTACAGTCTGATGTGCTTTAGAAGAAATACTTCTGGTATTTGCATGGAAAATGGATTTAAGAGTCACAGAGTCAACTTAAGAAATGGTCTAATGAGCTCATGCAGAAAATCGTTACATCGGGGGAGGAAACCTTTCCTCCATTCAACACATCTTTCTTTGTTTTTTTCTTGTTTACTAGTACAGACACTACGTACAGGAAAATTTTCAGGATGTGCTAAACTAATTAAAATTACTTCTGCCTCTTGTCCTATGTGGCAATCATAGAGAGATAAGTGAACAGATTTGGAGTTAGACTTTGGAGGCACTAGAAGCCCTCATTATTATTTTGGAGAGGATGTGTGTTCAATAAAACATTGCAAAGAAGCACTGTTCAGAAAAGTCAGACAATTTAGGCACTTGTGAAGCTAATGATCAAGGAGTGTCATTTTGTTCATTTACTATTATCCTCTCTCTCTCCCTCGCTCTCTCTCCCCTATTGTGTGTGTGTGTGTGCACATGCATGCATGCACACGTGTGCTCACATGCACGTGTGCTTCCCCAAAGGGAGGAAGGTTGCCTGGCAGAAGAGGATTCAGACATGCCTGGATTCCTGACTGTAATACTACTTGAATGACACCGAAACCAATGCCTTTTTTCTCATAATTGTAAAATCCTGATGATCATTGCCGACAGACAGGGAATTATTCCCTATATTTGGTAAAGACATATAGAGATAAAAAAGAGCAGCACTGTCCAACTTCTGAACTGTTTCTACATCAAAGAGAATAATCTTAAAACTGGAAAGATTGGATCAACATACATAAGAGGGAATTGAAGGACAAGTAAGAAATTTCTGAACCAGCATCTAAACCCTTTACAATATTTAAGGACTCTATATACAGATACATTATAGAGTGCTATGATTTGAAGGCATCCCCTGAAGTGCATATGTTGGAAACTTAGTCCCCGATGCAATGGTGTTGCTAAGTAGAACCTTTAAGGGGTGATTAGGTCCTGAGGGTTCTTTCCTCATGAATGGATTGATGCCTTTATATTTTGCAAGTGGGTTTGTTATTGTGGAGGTGAGTTCCTGATAATGAGAATGAGTTTGGTCCCCTTCCCTTCTCTTTTCTTCTCTCTCTCTTCATGCACGTGCATGCTTCCTTGTCCTTTCACCTTCTGCCATGCAAAGATGCAGCAAAAATGCCCTTACCAGATGTGGACGTCCCAGCCTCCAGAATGACAAAAAATAAATCTATGTTTTAGAAATTATTCTCAGGTATTCTGTTAAAGCAGCACATAAAGGAATCAGACATAGAGGTCTGAACAGATCATTAGTTTCACCCTTGAGAAGCTATAGAATGTTAGAGAATAACCAGGAGACCGGAAGTGACCAAGCACTGCTCCTTTTATCAAAAAGAGAAATACAATGGAGTCTGGAAAATAGAAATCAATAAGTATAAAAGCAGTCCATGTCAAAATTGTAGAAAAAATTGTTAAACATATGGTTACATGCAGCAGTATAACATAGCCATTAAAACATGGAATCTGTAGACAGTTGAAGTTCTTTTTTTTTTTTTTTTTTTTTTTGAGACGGAGTCTTGCTCTGTCGCCCAGGCTGGAGTGCAGTGGCCAGATCTCGGCTCACTGCAAGCTCCGCCTCCCGGGTTTGCGCCATTCTCCTGCCTCAGCCTCCCGAGTAGCTGGGACTACAGGCGTCCACCACCACGCCCGGCTAGTTTTTTGTATTATTTAGTAGAGACGGGGTTCCACCATGTTAGCCAGGATGGTCTCGATCTCCTGACCTCGTGATCTGCCCGTCTCGGCCTCCCAAAGTGCTAGGATTACAGGCTTCAGCCACCGCGCCCGGCCGACAGTTGAAGTTCTAATCTCTGCTCTGCTGTATACTAGTTGCGTGGCTCTGGCCATGTGACTTAATCCTCTCAGTGCCTGCTTCCTCATCTTTAAGATGATAATAATAATGCCCATCTCATAAAATTATTGTAAAAATTAATATAAAATGCTTAAAACAGTGTCTTGGTTACAGTACATGCTATGTACCTTTATATAATAATAATTATTTTTAAGAAAGCATATGGGGCCGGGCGCGGTGGCTCAAGCCTGTAATCCCAGCACTTTGGGAGGCCGAGACGGGTGGATCACAAGGTCAGGAGATCGAGACCATCCTGGCTAACCCGGTGAAACCCCGTCTCTACTAAAAAATACAAAAAACTAGCCGGGTGAAGTGGCAGGCACCTGTAATCCCAGCTACTCGGGAGGCTGAGGCAGGAGAATGGCGTAAACCCGGGAGGCGGAGCTTGCAGTGAGCTGAGATCCGGCCACTGCACTCTAGCCTGGGCGACAGAGCGAGACTCCGTCTCAACAAAAAAAAAAAAAAAAAAAAAAAAAAAAAAAAAAAAAAAAAAAAAAAAGAAAGCATATGGAAGAAAAATATAATCACTGAATATCAGCTTGGGATAAGAATAATTTACCCAAGTAGGTGCACTTTCTTTTTGATAACATTATGAGTTTGTTAACCAGAGAAATGTTATTTTCGTAGGGCATTTGGCCAAATGCCTCATTTCACCCTGCATCCTGAATCAATTGAAGATTAAGTGAATATGCAGTTTGCTGGGAGTCAGATATCATGGAGAGAACATGTGCGTCTGGTTCAGACTATTTAAATGTGAAGCCTAAATCTGTAACTTTTCAGTTAGGAGATTTGAGTAAATTACTTAAACTCTTTGGAGCTCAACTCTATCATTTGTAAGATGGGAATATTGATATCCACTTTGTAGGAGTAATGTAGGGACTTATTGTTCATAGATGCTGCCTTAAGTGGAAGATTGGATGAGATAATTGAAAAAGCACCTTTCATCCCATTATTTTGATTATGGGCTTTTTGTTACCATCATCTGTATTAACGGACATGACTGTAAGGGGTGTATCTCATGATATATAATTATTTCTATAGATAAATGATTTAGAAACCTTTGTGAGCCTACTATGTGTATAATCTCCCTTCTCCTCACTCAGAATTCTCTGTACTAAAGTGAGTATTAAATAAAAGTTGAATTCTTCAACTTGTCACAGTTCTCTGACTCTTTGAAACTACTGGAACTGACTCTGGTGGTAAGAAAAGACTATTTTACATGGTGAAAATCACTCTCAGCAAATAATGTACAATAGCTGAGTAATTTTAGTGAGAAGCAAATTAATCAATTTTCATAATTAGCCTATGATATGGCTCAAAGATTTTCATGCAATGGACTTTGTAACTAGCAAGATATATTAAATTGATATCCTCTTAACACCATATATGAGGCTCTTTCAGATAAACACAAGTTGGCATACTTCAAAGAAGCTTTTCTGCTTACTATAATTAATGTACTTGATACATTTTTAAGTACCTATGACTAGACTATAGATTGGACCCTTGGTATTTGGAATGTGTGAGACATTTAGATGGTATTTCTAAATGCCATGGCCTCTGACACATGCCAGCCATTCTTGGTCACCTATGATGCACAGAAGGCCTGTGATAGGCAGGAATTATTCTCATTGTAGGTTCAAACTAGTTGTTTTTCATCTTAAAGTGTGAAATGTCATTTTGGGCTGTCCAATCAAAAACATGAAATACTGAAGAATCGATACAAAAGCACATGTCTTTCAAGACAAAACTCATCATGCTACTGAGAGGGAAAGGGGAAGCACCTTTCCCCCCTTTTTTGGCCTGAAATTTTCAAATGAACTGTCTCCATTGTCTGTTTTTGTTGTGCCCAAGTAAATATCTTGATATAGCGACCACAATTGCAGGAAAAGAGGTTTTGGCTCCGATTTCCTGGTGCAGACTTTAAAATCTCAAGCCAATTTTCTCTAGAGCTTACTTCTTCAATAAATACTACCTTCATATAGTTATTTTCTGCATCTGCTATAACCTTACACAACCTCCTCTTCATACTCTCTAATACTTTCATAGCAATTTAGTAGTTCTCTGAATAATCTTTGTTCTTGCATTGTCTTGTCTGCTGTTTGATTATGCGGTTCACTCCACATGAAAGTCCCTTCACTTTTTCTTTTTTTTTTTTCTTCACTCACTCCTCCTCCTAAAGGCGGCTTCATGATTTGGCACACAGATATTCTGCTCTGGGGCAATTTCTTTACGCTATCTTATGTAGCCTGAGTTTAGTGTCCCTTTCTCAATCACAGAAATGACAACATCTGTCTATTATAACAATAATCCCACTACACATTAAGTCTTATCGTTTACAAGTAAAGCATCTCAGGACTTTTACCAGCTCGTCAATAGCATGTAATTCCATTACAAAATATGCAGACTTTGCTATGAGGAAGACAGGTGAATTAAGAAGGGTATACTGGGCAGATGGCTAGAATCACTTACTAGCTAAGCAGTTGGTCCCTTCACATAAGCCTTATAACACATTAAGTCATATTCTGGCCTCATCAAAATTATACACAGGATAGATACAAGAGAGGATGATAATTAAGAATTTTGTTGATAAGTTACATGAATTTAAGCCACATCTCTGGTGTAATCTCTCAATCTGGGACAGGGAATAAACAGCAAACAGAATAACGTAAAGGTTTGGAGAGAAAATAAGTAAAATTAACCTTAGGAAAAACAAATGGAACCTACAGCCAGATGTTGAAAGTAACACACATCTGCACATCCATTTGCAAATAAGTATGCAAATACAATTAAGAAAACTCTTCTTGATCCATTAGGAGTGATACCTCATGGTGCTCACCACACTCCCAGCAGAGACACCACTGCTGACAGCTACTAGAGTTCTACCCAGAAACAATATTGAATGTCTCTGATCTCCACAAGCTCAAATTCATTATGGGACCACAAATAGCTTTATTCTAACTGCAGAACTTTGGCTTGATTCAGAATAAAAAATGTAAGAGAAACTATGATTTTCTGTATTACCTCAATTGTTGTTAATGTGGGGACTCCATATGATTCCCCTCACAACTGGGGGAAGGTCAGCCCTCTGGGAATGTCCTCTAGTGTGAGAGATAGGCTTGAAGGTAATAATATACAGAAAACGGAATTAATTATAACCTGGATTTCTGCCCGCTAGGGATCTCCATGTTCTCTGGCCTTGTGGGTTACCTTTACCTTGAATATTTAATTAAAAATGCTTCAGATTCACTTATAAAGAAAAAATAAAGCTTCCCACAACTACAACACCTCAGAGTACTTACATATCTCCTGATTATTTCTGGCTACATTTTTCTTGCTTACACTGAATTCTCTGTATTACCTATATTTATTTTTTCTTGTGACTGTTGCTTTTTCTCTACATGTAACTTAAATATTTCAGAGATTTAAAAATCTACTTAAAATGAATTACAATTTTAATGGTAACTTCAATTTTAATTTGAAATTCAAGTTTAACTTAGTATCCTATTTTTATCAACCCTTAACATTCTTCCCCTGATTTATACGAACACCTCTCTCTCAAAGCAGATGTGTGTAGTATACAGAAGATTCATTGGTAATAGACAGGAAGTTACAGAACAGAAAATAAATTGACTTAAAAGCTAGTATCAATGTCTCTGTTGTTTAAGCCTTATAGCCTTTCTGATCACAAGGAACTTTGCACTGGTTGATTATGCTTCGCAGGATCCCTGTCTTCCCATCATGTTGCTGAGTTTTCTTTGTCCCTATATCTCCTCTTTATTTATTTATTTATTTATTTATTTATTTATTTATTTTTTATTTATTTATTTTTTGAGACGGAGTCTCACTCTGTTGCCCAGGCTGGAGTACAGTAGTACGATCTCAGCACACTGCAAGCTCTGCCTCCCAGGTTCACACCATTCTCCTGCCTCAGCCTCCCGAGTAGCTGGGACAACAGGCACCCGCCACCACGCCCAGCTAATTTTTGGTATTTTTAGTAGAGACGGAGTTTCACTGTGTTAGCCAGGATGGTCTCGATCTCCTGACCTCATGATACACCCGCCTCGGCCTCCCAAAGTGCTGGAATTACAGGCATGAGCCACTGTGCCCGGCCCCTATATCTCCTCTTAATTATCAGCAATTTCACCCTAAAATATTTGTAGAGTGTTTAATAATATCCACAACTCCTCCCATTTTATTAGGTTGGATGTTTCAGCTCTTTTATTTGTCTCTGCCTAGCCCATTCTCAAAGTGCCATAAAGTAGCCGGGGGCTGGGGGCAGAGTGGGAGTGGAATGGGGCTTTATCTTTTACATATCAAGTGGCCATCAAGTTATTTTCCCAAATAAAAATAGTGCTCTCCCCAGAAGAGGGCAGCTAACTAGCTTTAAAAGCATACTTTTTACTCTACTCAGTTATATAATTAAACTACAAATGTAAAAAGATGCAACATGTGATGTGTGCAAACTGTCGAATGAGCAATGACACTGAATGGGCCTTCACAACAAAAGTAACATGACAATCTCAGCTCAACACTGAAGGGTGCATAGTACCTTCCTAAATACAGATTAGAGAAGTGAGGTCCCAAAGAGCTTTATTTTTCTGTACTTAGTGCTCTTCATGGGAATAGATCCCAATTGCCAGAGGTACTACCCTTTTCATTTCATTCTGCTTATGTTGTATGTGAAGTATGTATTTAAAGAATCCTTGATTGATTCGAGGAATGGAAGAAATTGAAAGAAATTAAAAATGAAAGCCACAGTTAAGTTGTGGACATTGTTCACTTACTTGTAAAATCGGAGTCTTAAGGCAAAGCTATTCTGGCACAGGGCATTAGTGTGTTAATTTGGTGGGGGAAGGCAACACACTTTGATTATGCAGTCTCAATTTCACATACAGCTATGGCAACACTGAGCAGCCAAAACTGATTCCAGATTGTTGAATTCAGTAATTTTGAATTCAATGTTGTAAATTTAAGCAAAATCTATCATTCTGTCAGTCGTTTGAAAAACTTGACTTAGAGGATACTCCATGAAAATTCTGAGAGCAATGTGGACTTTACCTGGGTCTAGAGAATGCCAGGTTTGGTGACCTGAAAGTTTCCTGTAACAGCCACCAATGGATCCATGGGAACAAAGGTTCCCTAAACAATCTCCCTGATTCTTGCATGCAAGAAATGGCTATCATTTTCTTCTGCTTTGATGTCTTAAATACTTAGAACAAAATAGGCTATAACAGAAAATCATAATCCTGTAAAAATACAGAGATAGATAATTCATGGAAATCCCAAATAAATGAGCTTCATATAAAAAGCCCATGTACCAATTATCTGTGATCTAAAACTAAGTAAGCTCTGAAAGTAATATGGAATCACATTACTTATTTTTATTTTAGTAGTGACATATTAGAAATAAATTCACCCTTAATCTCTCCTGTTTATTAGAGTTTTAAACTTGTATTTGATATAATAAAATTATCTCAAGATGTGAATTTCACCAACAAATAATTAAAACTTAATAAACTAGAAAAAGCAGCCATGATAAATATGTCTTTAATATTGCTAATTTAAAAACAGTTTTTGCCATGCCTTGAGGGCACCAGAAATTGGGTTTTAACGTCTTTGTTCTGTTTTCCATAGAGGTTGTACTAATTTACATTTCCACCAGTGGTGTACAAGGATTCCCTTTTCAACATATCCATGCCAACATCTATTGTTTTTTGACTTTTTAATTATGGCTGTGTTTGCATAGGTAAGTGGAATCTCATTGTGGTTTTAATTTGCATTTCCCTGATGATTAGCAATATTGAGTATGTTTTTATGTTTGTTAGTCATTTGTACATCTTATTTTGAGAAATGTCTATTTGCATTCTTTGCCTAGTTTTTGATGGGAATTTTTTTTTCTTGCTGATTCAAGTTCCTTGTAGATTCCAGAAGTTAGTCTTTTTTCAGATGCATCGCTTGCAGGTATTTTCTCCCATTCTCTCTGTTGTCTGTTTACTCTATTATTTCTTTGGCTATGAGGAAGCTTTTCAGTTTAATTAGGTTTCATTAATTTATTTTTTGTTTTTGACGCATTTACTTTTGAGGTCTTATTCATGAGTTCTTTGCATAGGTCAATGTCCAGAAGAGTTTTTCCAATGTTATCTTCTAGAATGTTTAGGGTTTCACGTCTTAGACCTAAGTCTTTGATCCATCCTGAGTTGATTTTTGTATAAGGTGAGACAAACGGGTCCCTTTTCACTCATTTACATGTGGCTTCCCAGTTTTCCAAGCACCATTATAAATAGGATGTCCTTTCCCCAGTTTACGTTTTTGTATTGGTTGTTGAAGATTAGTTGGTTGTTAGTATTTTGCTTTATTCATGGGTTCTCTATTGTGTTCTATTAGTCTATATGTCTCCCTATTTTTATACCAGTACCATGTTGTTTTAGTAACTATAGCCTTGTAGTATAATTCAAAGTCCAGTAATGTGATGCCTCCAGATTTGTTTTTTTTTTTTCCTCTTAGAATTGCTTTGGCTATTTGGAATCTTTTGATTCCATATGAATTTTAAGATTGTTTATCCTAATTCTGTGAAAAAATGATGTTGCTATTTTGATGGGTATTGCATTAAATCTGTAGATTGCTTTAAGCAGTATGATCATTTTGACAATATTTATTCTTTCAATCCATGAGCAAAAATGTGTTTTCATTTGTTTAATTTATCTATGATTTCTTTCAGCAGTGTTTTGTAATTTTTCTTGTAGAGGTTTTTCACCTTCTTTGTTTAAGTATATTTCTACATATTTTAGTCTTTTGCAGCCATTTTGAAAGGGATTAAGTTCTTGGTTCGATACTCAGCTTGATTGTTGCTCCTTTGTAGCAGTACTATGAATTTGTGTACATTGATTTTGTAATCTGAGACTTTACTGAAGTCATTTTTCAAATATAGGAGTCTTTTGAGGAATTGTTAGGGTTTTCTAGGTATACTATCATATCATTGTGGAACACCAGTAGTTTGACTTCTGCTTTTCACGTTTAGACGCACTTTATTTCTTTCTCTTGCCTGATTGCTCTGACTAGGACTTCCAGTACTAAATTGAATACAGGTGTTAAAAGTGGGCAGCCTTGTCTTGTTTCAGTTCTCAGGGGGAATGCTTTTAACATTACCCAATTCAGTATGATGTTGCCTGTGGGTTTGTCATAGATGTCTTTTATTATTGTGAGATAAGTCCCTTACCTTGCGAGGAAAGTGCCTAGTTTGTTGAGGGTTCTTACATCAAGGGATGCTGGATTTTATTGAAAGTTTTATCTGCATCTATTGAGATGATCATATTGTTTTTGTTTTTAATTATCTTTACATGATGAATCAGTTATTGAATTGCATATGTTAAACCATCCCTGCATTCCTGGGATGAGACCCACTTAATTATGATGTATTATCTTTTTGATGTGCTGATTCGATTACCTAGTATTTTGTTGAGGATTTTTGCATTTGTGTTAATGGGGAATATTGAGCTATATCTTTTTCTTCTTTTATTCTGTCCTTTTCTGGTTTTAGTATCAGAGTGATACTGGCTTCATAGAATGATTTAGGGAGAATTCCCTCCTCTCAGTTTTTGGGAATAATTTTCGTAGGATTGGTACCAATTCTTCTTTGAATAGCTGGTAGAACTTAGTTGTGAATTTAACTTGTCCTGGGGTTTTTATGTTGGCAATATCTTTTTTACTGTTTCAATTTTGTTGTTATTCATATTTTCAAAATTTTTATTTCTGCTTGATTTAATGTAGGAGGATTTTATATGTCCAGGAATATATCCATTTCCTTTAGGTTTTCTAGTTTGTGGACATAAAGGTGTTCATAGTAGTCTCAAATGATCTTTTGTATTTCTGTGGTGTTCATTGTAATGACTCCATTATCATTTCTAATGAACCTTACTTGAATCATTTCTCTTCTTTTCTAGTTTAAACTAGCTAATGGTCTCCTAGTTTTGTTTATCTTTTTAAAGAACCAGCTTGTTGTTTCATTGATTTTTTTTGTAACTTTGTTTGTTTGTTTGTTTCAATTTTATTAAGTTCTGCTCTGATCTGTGTTATTTCTTTTCTTCTGCTAGCTTTAGGTTTAGTTTGTTCTTGTTTTTCTGATTTATTCAGGTGTGACATTAGGTTGCTTATTTGTGATCCTTCAGACTTTTTGATGTAGGCATTTAGCACTATAAATTTTATTTTTGGCACTGTTTTTGCTGTATCCCAGAGGTCTCAACAACTTGTGTTGCTGTACCAGTCCATTCTCATGCTGCTAATAAGGACATACCTGAGACTGGGTAGTTTATAAAGGAAAGAAGTTTAATTGACTCACAGTTCAGCATGGCTTGGGAAGCCTCAGGAAACTCACAATTATGGCAGAAGGGAAAGAAAACATGTCCTTCTTCACATGGTGGCAGCAAGGAGATGTGCTAAGCAAAAGAAGGAAAATCCCCTTATAAAACCATCAAATCTCATGAGAACTCACTCACTATTATGAGAATAGCATGAGGGTAACCACCTCCATGATTAAATTACCTCCCACAACACATGCAGATTATGGGAACTGCAATTCAAGATCATATTTGGGTGGGGGCAAAGCCAAACCATATTATTCCACACCTGGCCCCTCTCAAATCTCATGTCCTCACATCTCAAAAAACAATCATGCCCTTCCAACAATCCCTCAAAGTTGTGAATTATTCCAGCATTATCTCAAAAATCTGAGTCCAAAGACTCATCTGAGATAAGGCAAGTCCCTTCTGCCTATGAGACTGTAAAATTAGAATCAAGTTAGTTACTTCTTAAATATAGTGGGGGTAAATTCACTGGGTAAATACACCAGTTCCAAATGGGCTAAATTGGCCAAAACAAGTGGGCTACAGATCTCATGAAAGTCTGAAATCTAATAGGACAGTTATTCAACTGAAGTTCCAAAATGATCACCTTTGACATCATGTGTCACATTCAGGTCATGCTGATGAACGAGGTGGGTTCCCATAGCCTTGGCAACTCCATTACTGTGGCTTTCCAAGGTACAGCTCCCCTCCTTGCTGCTTTTGTGGGCTGACTTTGAGTGTCTGCAGACTTTCCAGGTGCACAGTGCAAGCTGTTGGTGGATTTACCGTGGTGTGGTCTGGAGGACAGTGGCCCTTTACTCACAGTTCCACTAGGCAATGCCATAGTAGGCACTCTGTGTGGGAGCTCCATCTCAACATTTTACTTCTATGCTGCCCCGGCAGAGGTTCTTCATGAGGGTTCTGCCTCTGCAGCAAACTTCTGCCTGGACATCTAGGCATTTCCATACATCCTCTGAAATTTAGGTGGAAATTCCCAAACCTCAGTTCTTAACTTCTGTGCACTCACAGGCTCAACATCATGTGGAAGCTGCCAAGTCTTGGGGCTTGCACCCTCTGAAACAATGCCTGAGCTGTACCTTGACCCCTTTTAACCATGGCTGGGGCAGCTGGGATACAGGGCACCACATCCCTAGGATGCACACAATGATTTTTTTTTCTCCTAGACTTCCAGGCTTATGATTGTAGGGGCTGCCACAAAGGTCTCTGTCATGCCCTGGATACATTTTCCCCTTTGTCTTTTGGATCAACATTTGACTCCAAATTATTTATGCAAATTTCTGCAGCTGGCTTAAATTTCTCCACAGAAAATGGGTTTTACTTTTCTGTCACATTGTCAGGCTACGTATTTTTCAAACTTTTATGCTCTGCTTCCCTTTTAAACAAAAGTTACAATTCCAAATTAGATCTTTGTGATTACATAAAATTGAATGATTTTAACAACACCCAAGTCACCTCTTGAACACTTCGCTACTTGAACATTTCTTCTGATAGATAACCTAAATTCTCTCTCTCAAGTTCAAAGTTCTACAGTTCTCTAGGGCAGGGGAAAAACACCACCAGACTCTGTGCTAAAATATAGAAAGTCACCTTTGGGCTGGGCACGGTGGCTCATGCCTGTAATCCCAGCACTTTGAGAGGCCAAGGCTGGCAGATCACAAGGTCAGGAGTTTGAGACCATCCTGCCAAACATGGTGAAACCCCATCTCTACTAAAAATACAAAAAAATTATCCGGGCATGATGGTGGGCACCTGTAGTCCCAGCTACTTGGGAGGCTGAGGCAGGAGAATGGCGTGAACCCAGGAGATGGAGCTTGCAGTGAGCCAAGATCACGCCACTATACTCCAGCCTGTGTGACAGAGCAAGACTCCATCTCCAGAAAAGAAAAAAAAAAAAAAAGTCACCTTTATTCCAGATCCCAACAACTTTCTTATCCCCATCTGAGACATTCTCAGCCTAGACTTCATTGTCCAGATCACTATCAGCATTTTGGTCAAAGCCATTCAACAAGTCTCTAGGAAGTTCCAAATTTCCCACATCTTCCTGCTTTCTTATGAGCCCCCCAAACTGTTCCAATCTCTGCCTGTTACCCAGTTTCGAAGTGGTTTCCACATTTTCAGGTATCTTTAGAGCAGCACCTCACTACCTGGTACCAATTTACTGTATTAGTTTGTCCTCATGCCGCTAATAAAGACATATCTGACACTGAGTAATTTATAAAGGAAAGAGTTTTAATTGACTCCCAGTTCAGGATGGCTGGGAGGGCCTTAGGAAACTTACAATCATGGTGGAAGGGGAAGCAAACATGTCCTTCTTTACATGGCAGTAGCAAGAAAAAGTGCCAAGCAAAATATGAAAAAGTGCCTTATAAAACCATCAGATCTTGTGAGAACTCACTCACAGCATGAGGGTAACCATCCCCCATGATTCAATTACCTCTCACCGGGTACCTCCTACAACAGGTGAAGATTATGGGAACTGCAATTCAAGATGAGATTTTAGTGGGGACACAGCCAAACCATATCAGTCACCATTATCATTCATTTCAAATATTTTCAAATTTCCATCTTGATTTCATTGTTAACTCCAAAATTATTCAGGAGCATATTACCTAATTTCCATGTACATGTATAGTTGTGAAGGTTTCTTTTGGAGTTGATTTCTAGTTTTATTTCACTGCAGTCTGAGAAAAATTTTGATATGATTTCAACTTTTATAAAAATTATTGAGACTTGTTTTGTGGCCTATCGTATGGTCTGTCTTGGAGAATGTTCCATGTGCTGATTAGAAAAATGTATATTCTTCAGTTTGTGGATAGAATGTTATTTAAATATCTGTTAAGTCAATTTTTTCAAGAGTGTCATTTAAATGCATCATTTCTTTGTTGACTTTTGTCTTGATGACCTGTCTAGTGCTGCCAGTGGAGTATTGATGTCCCTCACTATTATTGGGTTTACTGCCTATTGTATTTCTTTGGTCCAGTAGTAATTGTTTTATGAATCTGGAAGCTATAATGTTAGATGCATATAATTAGCTCAATTTTTAGTTTTTGAGGAACCACCAAAATGTTCTCCATAGTGTTTGTACTAATTTACATTCCTACCTACAGTGTGTAAGTGTTCTTCACAGTCTGCCAGCATTTGTTATTGTCTGTCATTTGGATATAAGCCATTATAACCACGTTAAAATTATATATCATTGTAGTTTTCATTTGCCTTTCTCTAATGAGCAATGATGTTAAGCATCTGTTCATGTGCTTCTTTGTCATTTGTATGTCTTCTTTTCAGAAATACTTATTCAAGTCTTTTGTTCATTTTTTATTTGATTTTTATATTTGTTTTCTTATAAAGTTTCTGAGCTCCTTATATGTTCTGGTTATTAATCCCTTGTCAGAAGAGTATTGTGCAAATATTTTCTTCTAATCTATGGGTTGTCCCTTCACTTTGTTGATTGTATCCATTGCTGTTCAGAAGTCTTTTAACTTTAGGTGGTCCCATTTGTCCATTTTTGCTTTGGTAGCCTTGTGCTTTTGGGGTATTCTCCAAAAAATTATTACTTAGACCAATGTCTTAAAGATTTTCACCAAAGTTTTCTTGTAGTAGTTTCATAGTTTGAGGTCCTACATGTAAGTCTTTAATTCATTTTGATTTGATTTTTGTATAGGGGTCTAATTTCATTCTGCCTATGGATATCCTATCTTCCCAGCATCACTAATTGAAGAGATTGCCTTTTTCCTAGTGTATGTTATTGGCACCTTTGTTCCAAATGAGTTCACTGTAGTTGTGTGGATTTTGTTCTGCATTCTTTATTCTGTTCCATTGGTCTGTGTGTCTGTTTTCATGCCAATACCATCCTGCTTTGGTTACTGTTGCTCTGTAGTAAAATTTAAAGTCAAGTAATGTGGTTCCTATAATTTTGTTCCTTTTGCTCAGGATAGCTTTGACCATTCTGTGTCTTTCATGGTTCCATATAAAGTATAGAACTATTCTTTCACTTTTTGTGAAAAATGTCATGGTATTTAATAGGGATTTCCTTGAATCTTCAGATTGCTTTGGGTAGTATGAACATTTTAACAATATTTATTCTTGCAATTCATTACCATAGAATATTTAAACATTTGTTGATGTCCTCTTCATTTCTTTTACAAGTACTTTGTAGTTTACATTATAGAGATATTTTACTGTTATATTTGGCTATTGTAAATAGGATTACTTTTCTATTTTACATTATTGATTGTTGGTCTATAGAAATGCTACTGATTTTTGTATGCTGAATTTGTATCCTGCATCTTTACTCAATTTGTTTATTGGTTATGATAATTTTCTTGTAGAGTCTTTAGGTTTTTCCAAATATAATATCATACCATCTGCATTCTTGCTTAGGGTTAAAGGATTGTTTTGAATTAGATAAAACAAAGGTGAAGGTTTAAACAAATGATGAAAGGATTGTAAAAATTAATCTTGCAAAGGTAATTCCATGTGTGAAAATATTGACTAAATTCAAAAGGGTATTATTTACTTTTTCTGTAAATTAAATATTGAAATAAAAGCACAACATGGTACTTTTAAAGGCATTAATCTGCTCTTTAGCAAAATTCATAAAGGGTTATAAAAGGTTTTTGGTTTTTAAAAATTTCTGAGTCATCATTTTGGCAAAATAAATAATTTACAGTAACCTGCAATTCTATTTAAAAACATCAAATGTTTTACACCTGTAACATATTTAACAGGCTTCCCAAAAATCTAACTTCAGTTTCAAAATTATCTTTCCTGATGCCTAGTTTTTGGATGCTACAGAGGGCCCCTGGAATATCCAAAAGAGAGGTAAACAGGATTATCTGACATATTTAGGTACATGAGATCACCAAAATCAATCTTCTTTAGGTTTTATTTTGGTGAATAATACTAATATATGTTCCAAAACTGTATGAGATTTCTAAAATTCTAATGTCTATGCTATCAATCATAATTAAACTTGTTAGGTTAAATTTTTGTAAACCATGAAGATAATCAAAATTTTGTTAATTGTGTTCCTAACTGGAACTACCCTAGATATTTTCTTATGCAGACAATTGGTGTCTTGTTTTAATTCTTTTAAAAAGATGGTTTGTAATAAGCTATAGAAATTTGGTGCTTTCAAATGCAGGTTTCTAATAACTTTGGAGATTGTGACATTGGAGTAAAGGAAAATGTACAGGACTCATGAAGAGCTTAAATATTCACAAATATCAAGCAAAACAGGTTAACTGAATAGACTGAACTAATAGAAAACTGGAGTAATCTTTTTGACTTTTGCTTAGAACATTGCTGATCTTTGTTTTGTTTTTCAGAATCAAGGAAACTTATTTTGAACTATTTACAGACACTAGTAATTGAGTAAGGTATACTCATGTGAACAAAATTTGGAGCATGTTTTTCTCCCTCTCTGCCTGACTTGTCCAGAATTTGGAAACTAGTTGTGACTATTCTTAACTCAAGGCAGTATACTTGCTTGCATCAGTGCAATAAGAACCCATTTTCTTTTGCAACAGGATGCAACTGGAGAAACTGGTGTTTTATCAAGGCTTTGACTGAAAGAGTATGCTACCCTTTAATGAGTCAAGCTTGAATTGCAAAGCTGATTAGAGCCTCTTGGAAAAACCAGCCTTGTATTTTTGTCTACGCACTCCCTGTACAGGGTTTCTGACCTGTAGTAAGTAAAAAAATGTAACTCTCTGACAGGCCCAGGACACTCAAGTTTATCTTGGGACCTTACGAAGAGAGGATCACCCAACTCACAGGTATTGGAGGATAGAAACCCATGACTGGGCTCAGCTTTCAAAGGTCTTACCTGAGATTCCTTGTGGAAGAGAGTTCCATCAAAGCCAATGTAAAAGGCCTATGTAGAAATAATTATACTTGCTGCACTGTATGAAAATAATCAGGCCAATTATAAGACTAGTCTATTTTGCAAGCAACTCAGTCTTATCATGATTATTTTTTTAAATAACGACTGGAAATGAATTATGTTTCAAACCTTATACATTTGTCATTAAAATCTAGACTCATTGTTTGTTTTAAAGTTTTTGCCTACGTTTTACAGTAACCCTGCTTGTTCCTGTGAACCAACCAGTAATCTCCAGCTGCAGCTCAAAAAGAACAAAAGTGATGGATAATGTAGAAATCTGGATTAATATTCTAGTTGTGAGCAATTATCCTGCAAATACTGCTGGGTGATGGGAATAAACAGTATGCCCAACACCCAGAGGTTTCCTCTTTGGGAAAGTAAGACCAAGAGAGCTAACCAAAGCCAAGCACAATGCATCCAAATCTTAGCAAGCAGAACTATAGCTACCAGTTATCTGGGCATGTCACAAGACATCCTTTTGTCTTCCTTGTTGGAGAAGAACTCAATTCCAAAGCTTCGCCTTAGCATTCAGCTTATGATAAGGAGCCCACACAACCCCTTGAAACACATTTTTGTCCCAAACTCAATTCCAAGCTTTGGGTCAAAGGCCCAGAAAAGACAATTGAATATAAAAGATCCAGAGGCACATGATAACAGAAGTGAAAAGGCACAGAGCAGGTGAATGTGACTGATTCCTGCTGATTAGGCCAAGCTTCCCATTTCATGGATAAAGGTCATGCTAGCATCCATGGCATAAATGAGATCTTGGAAATTCAAAGGCTACTGAATAGCAGGGGAGATCAGGTATATGTGGGTAAGAGCAGATAATCTCACCACCAGATCCCCTTGTTAACATGGGTGAAAGCTGCTTTGTCACCCATGGGCGGTACCCTGTCGCACTCACCAGAACTCAGGGAATACAATAACAGAAGAAAGAAAGAAGAATGCCTCACTTTCTCTCCCTCATGTACCCTGGGTATTTGCTAGGAAGGGAAATGAAACAGGGATACCTGTTCCTCTCTTTCTAGATGAGTAGCAGTTCATCTTCTATCTGTACCTCTTTCAAATGTATCCTGAATCCCTGGGACTCTTCTGAACAACAAGAGTCTTTTTTTTTCCCTTGTTCCCCCTCTGTCCTCTCTTCCTTGATAGATAATTGTATTTCTGTACTATGGGATACTCCTCTCAGATGCAGCCTCCAAACTGGGAAGAGTTAATTTCCAAAACCTTAAAGTGGTTGGCTTAGGATTGGGCTCAGGGGAGGAACACCGAAAAGCCCAACATGGCAGCAAGAGGATAAAAGTTTTATTTACCAGTTGGGCTTTTGGCGCTCCCTCCCTGTACAAACTGGTAAAGGCCTCGAGATTTTTGAGCTGTCCTCACCACCTCTTGTTTCATTTTTATACATGTTTTCTAATAACCTGATTGGTCTCTTCTCGCCTTCAGGCCATCAAAATCCAAATACTCATGCAATTCGAACCTCAGAAAATTGCCTCTTTTTCTAGGAACCCTTAGATAGACCTCTGAGGGTAATCTGGCTGCTGTTTTTTCAAAACAACATCCCTCTGTCAACAGTAAGCAGTTAAGATCGGTTTTTGTCCTTATCTTTGTCCTTATTCTAGTGGCAGTTATATGTACTTTCTTAGAGATCGCAATGATAGAGATAGGAGACAGCTAGGATGTCTGGCAAAACCCTGCCTTGGAGCCTAAAATAGCCTAAAGGCTGAAAATCTGTACTGCTGATCCCAGATGAAGCCCACAATTTCCTGACTAATTCTTTCTGAATAATGCCCACTTGGCTCTTCATTACTTATGCAAATGCTCCACAGGTTGGAGCCTTGGGAAGTTTGTGCCCTTTGCAGGAAGGAAGAGCCTGGTCTTCACTGTTGCTGTGTGATAACCTAGAGTTCTATCTGTGAGGCAGGAAACCTGCTAGCAGGACTCTCTTTCGCTTTGCTGAGAGTTATTTTTCCTCTTTCGACTTTGCCCAGTAAATTCTGTGTTCCTCAACCTTTTATTTGTCCACAATCCTAATTTTTTTCTGGTCATGTGACAAGAGCCAGGATTTAGCAGAACTAAAGAGAAAGTTCTGTAGCACTCACATTTAAAATCATGCCTTTTCAAGAGTTTCCCAAAGTCTTAACTCATTCTAGCATTAACTCAAAAGTCCAAGTCCAAAGACCCATCTGAGACAAGTCAAGTCTGTTTTGCCTATGAGCCTGTAAAGTCAAAAGAAAGTTAGTTATTTCCTAGATACAATGGGGGTAAAGGCATTGGTTAAATACACCTGTTCCAAATAGAAGAAGCTGGCCAGAACAAAGCGGCTACAGGCCACATGAAAGTCTGAAAATCAACAAGGCAGTAATTAAATCTTAAAGCTCCAAAATAATCTCCTTGGAATCCATGTCTCACATCCAGGTTATGCTGATGCAAGAGGTGGGCTCCTACAGCACTGGGCAGCTCTGCACCTGTGGCTTTGCAGAGTACAGTCCTCCTCCTTGCTGCTTTCATGGGCTGGCATTGAGGGTGTTCAGCTTTTCTGTGTGCATGGTGCAAGCTGTCAGTCGATCTAGCTTTCTGGAGTCTACATGATGGAGGCCCTCTTCTCACAGCTCCACTAGGCAGTGCCCCAGTGGGGACTCTGTGGGGGCTCCAAACTCACATTTTCTTTTTGTACTGTGCTTACAGAGGTTCTCCATGAGTGCCTGAACCCTGCAGCAAACTTCTGCCTAGACATCCAGGCGTTTTCAAAAATGTTCTGAAATCTAGGTGGAGGTTCCCAAACCTCAATTCTTGACTTCTGTGCACCCACAGGTTCAACACCATGTGGAAGCTGTCAAGGCTTGGGGCTTGAACCCTTTGGAGCCATGCCATGAGTTGTACCTTGGCCCCTTTTAGCCATGGCTAGAGCAGCTCGGACACAGGTCACCAAGTCCCTAGGCTACACTCAACAAGAGGGACCTGAACCTGGTTCAGGAAATCATTTCTCCTTCATAGGCCTGCAGACCTGTGATGGGAGATGCTGCCACAAAGTTCTCTGACATGCCCTGGAGACATTTTCCCCATTGTATTTTCTATTAGCATTCAGCTCCTCATTACTTTTGCAAATTTCTGCTGCTGACTTGAATTTCTTCCCAGAAAATGGATTTTTCTTTTCTATCGCATTGTCAGGCTGCAAATTTTTCAAAGTTTTATGGTCCACTTCGTCTTGAATGCTTTGCATTCTTAAGTTCAAAGTTCCACAGATTCCTAGGGCAGAGCAAAATGTCACCAGTCTCTTTGCATAGCAAGGGAGATGGTTACTCCAGTTCCCAACAAGTGCCTCATCTCCATCTAAGACCAACTCAGCCTGGACTATATTGTCCATATTACTATCAACATTTTAGTCAAAGCCATTCAACAAGTCTCTAGGAGGTTCCAAACTTTCCCACATCTTCCTGTCCCAAACGGTTTCAACCTCTGCCTCTTACCCAGTTTCAAATTTGCTTCCACATTTTGGGGTATATTTATTGCACTTCCCCACTCCTGTTATCAATTTACTGTATTAGTTCATTCTCGCACTGCTAATAAAGACATACCTGAGACTGAGTAATTTATAAAAGAAAGAGGTTTAATTAGATCACAGTTCCACATGGCTGACAAGGCCACACAATCATGGTGGAAGGTGCAGGGGAAGCAAAGTCACATCTTACATGGTGGGAAAGACCAACCCCCATGATTGAATTACCTCCCACTGGGTCCCTCCCACAACACATAGGAATAATGGGAGGTACAATTCAAGATGGGATTTGACTGGGAACACAGCCAAACCATATCAACCTTATATCTTTATCTCATACAATTATATTTAACTGTGCCTCCAGACCAATGTTCAGTAAAAGTGTAACAAAAAGTATGGGACAGGGATCTTTTTCCTTAATTTAATGAGAAACTTCTAATGTTTCCCCATGTACAATCTTTGGGGTTTTATTAATTATCTATTATTAGATAAAACATCAATATTTACTTAGTGGATTAAAATAACATGCACTTATTAATTCATAGTGTCGGTGAGTCAGTTACGGCATTACTAAGTCTTCTGTTTAGGGTTTCAGGAGTTTAAAATCAAGTTGTTGGCCATGCTGGATACTCATTTTCAGGTACAACTGGCCAATATGCTTCTTAGCTCATTCAGGTTGTGTCAAAATTTATTACCTTGGGGTTGTAGTAATGAAGTCTCTGGTTTTATGTTGGCTGTTTTCTGGAGGCTGGCCTCCACTCTTAGCAACATTCACAGTTCTTTGTTTACTACATGGGCTTTCCAGTAGGGCTACTTACTTTATCAAGGTAGAAAGAATAGTCTCTAGAGAAAAATGCTAGCAAGATAGTCTTAAATGAGGTAACCTAATCACAGGAGTGACATGTTCACTTTTGCCATATGTGTTGCTTAAAATCATAACAGAGAGATAAATATCATGGAGGTTGCCACTTTATAGTTTGTTTGCTTCAGTGTTTATATATTTTATTACTAGATTTCTTAATTCAAGAATATAAGTTAAATTTTATAATGTGTTTTTACAGCATATTTAGAAATGCACAAAAGATTTTCCTCTTTTGATATATTAATATAGTGACATAAGATTGCTTAATATCAAGCAACCCTTGCATTTTGGTAATGAATTCAACTTGGTTGTCACATAATTGTGGCCGGATTCAATTGCTAGTATTTTAGCTCTAATGTTTACATTTATGTTGATAAGTAATATTGGTCTACGTTTTTCTTTTTGTGCAATAATTGTTAGGGTTGTTGTTTTTGTCAAGGTAAAAAAGAGTTCATAAAAATCATTTGAAATATTTCTTCTTAGGCTCTGGAACGATTTGCATAGTGCTATAGTCATCTGTTTCTTAAAGGTTTAGTAAGAAAGATTAACCTGTGAATCCATCTGTACCTCATGTGGTTTGCAGAAGTTTGCTATTTTACAGTTTTATTTGTTTTATGGCATTTGATATTTAGATTGTCTAGCTCTTAAGGTATCTGTTTAAATTTATGTTCACTTTTATTTGCATAGAATTTAGAAAAGCAGCTAATAATGTTTCCTTTAATTTCTTTCATATTGTGGTTATTTTCTAATTATTTTTTATTTTATATGTTTCTGCTTTTGTTGTTTATATGATAGCAATAATTATAATTTTACTGATTTTTTAAAGAACAATGAGTCTTAAATTCACTTAATTTCTTTCATTTATTTAATTTTCTGTTTTCATATAGTCCATTATCTTTTTTGTATCCTCTACTGTTTTTAATTTTGTTTTACATCTTTTGTAATTATTCCATCATTCTTGAATATTCCATTGTGTCTCTTTTATTCGATTTTCTCTTTGCACTGCAGTTTTAGAAGCTTCTATTGGCATTTTTCAAATTCACTAATCCTTTCCTTGGCCATTGCTAGTCTATTAATAAATCCATCAAAGTCATTCTTCATTTATCTTACAAATGTTTACTTCTAGAATTTTCTTTTTATTTTTTTCTTAGAGTTTCAATCTACATTATTACATTACCTATCTGTTCTTGCATGTTGACTACTTTTTCCATTAGATTCCTTAGAATATCATAGTTCTAGTCTGACAAATCCAACATCTTTGCCATATGTGGGTCTGGTCTTGATGCTTACTCTGTTTCTTCCAGTTGTATCTTTTGTGTTTTAGTATGCCTTGTAATTTTTGTTAAATGTCAAACATAATGTATTGGGAAAAAGAAACTGAGGTAAGTAAGCCTTTAAAGTGAGGACTTATGTTTATCTAACTATGGATTCGGCTGTGTTTGCTGTTTTTCTTAGTTGTGGTTGGCAGAGGTTAAAATTTCCTCTGCTGCCCTTGTTTTTGTCTCTACTGTTGTCTTTTGGTTTCCCCAGAGACTTCTTAAATAAGGTCTGAGATTAGCAGTTCTCTCTACTGTATTTCTCTAATATTATATAGGAGCCTGACTAGAGTGGTGCTAAAGAGTGGGAGAGGGAAAGCATTTTATAATCCTAAAATTAAGTCTCAGTATTTTAGTGAGCCTGTGGCTCTGGCTGTGAATTTCACCAGTACTTCTCAGTTTTCCTTCCCCATCTTGATTGAGACAGAAAGGCTACATGGGGCATGAGTTTGGCATTCCACTTTCTCACATGGAGGCTAGAGCATTCAGGATTTGATATTTCCCTTCCCCTGTATCAGTTTTGCTCTGGTATAATCACAATTGTTTTAACTCTGTTAAAATAATTTATCTTGAAGGCAGGCCTTGTTAAGAACAAAATGTTCAGAGATTGTTTCAAAATGACTACTTTTCTCCTCCTGCTTCCAGAAGCTGAAAATGATGGTTCTCTTCTCTTCATTGTGAGGATATGATAGGGCTTTGGAGGCAAATCTGACAAGTATGTGGATGTCTCCCTAAGACAGGAGCCCCCTGGAGTGTTTAAGTCTCAGCTTTGTGCACGCTGAGCTTCTAGCAATTCATTAATTAAAGTTCAAGTTTTCCTAACATAGTACTGGCTCCAGAGGCTGGCTTCTACTCATGGGCTTATGCTCTGGTAAACTGTGATTCTCTGAATCCACCTGTCTATCTTTCTAATGTGGGGAGCAACATTTTACCTGTGACCTGAATTCTTTGAAGTATCTAAAGAAAGTTATGGGGTTCCAAACTGTTCAACTTTTGTTGTTGTTTTGTAAGGATATGAATAATAAGTGCCAAGTTACATAAATTCCAACCACAAACAAAAGCCACCTCATTCTTTCTATTAATATGTAAGTCCATGCTTTTTCCTCTGAGCATTTCTTTAGCTATATTCCTACATGCTATTTTATATAGCAGTTTGATTATAATTCTACTCCAGATATTTTACAATTTCATTGTTTTTCCCAATTTGACGCAGTAAACTTCTCAAGATATTTTTAAATATCCAGTAAATAGTATATATTTTCTATACTATTTTTGAATTTTGAAATTTTATGAGGTTTTATTTTTGACTTACATAAAGTAAAATTTTGTGAATGATCCATACACCTATGAAAATAAGGTGTGGCTTCTCTTTTTAAAGTATTGATTTCAATTATGTTATTAAAACTTTCTGTACTTTTTCTTTTGTCCAGTTGATCTTTCATGGACTGAGAGACAAGTTAAAGCGATGGTTTCTAATGCATTTTTCCATCTTCTGTATTTCTGGTAGAGTTTTTGAAATGAAAGTTAATTCTATGCTTGTTGTAATTTTATTATATTCATTGTGTTTGTAAGCTCTGCAAATAAAAAAAATACTTTCCTTTTTCTCATATGGCACATGTTTGCTGTGACTTTAACCTGGCCTACCATTAAAATTATGAGCTCTGCTTTGCCTTCTTCTTTTTAAATTTTGCATTTGCCTGTTGTGTATTTTCCTATTCTTTTCAAACCTCCTGAATCACTTTGTTTTGTAAGTGCCTTGTGTACCACAAATAGATAGCTGTTAGTTTGTGATCCAGTCTAGATTCCGGGACCCTTTTTAAATTATAGATGAGTTTTACCTACGTTTATATTTATTGATGAGATAGATATGTTTGTTATCTTTTCTGTCATCATTTTTATGTTTTTGTCTATTTTTATATTTAAGGCAACTTCCACTCTATCACATGTGTTTACTTTCATTTGTGTGTTTTTTCTGTTAATTTATTCTAATAGTTATCTCCAAAAGTATAAAGCATCATGTTTTTTACTATCATTCTATTTTTTAGACAGTATCTATTAACTGTTTAATTTCAATTTTAGTATCTCACGTTAATTTCTATGAACAATGTCAAAATAGGTAAATTTTTTCTTTCTCTTTTCTTCACCACCTATTTTATTGGTAACATAATTTTGTAGCCATATGGTAATTTTAATATACTTAAACTTCTGTTACTTTATTAATATGATGTAAGTAATCTCAGATTTTTACTATGAAAATGTGGAAATTGAACTGTTCGCTGATTCGCCAACATTTCTATACTTATCTTCCCAACTTTTGTTTTATATGTAATTTGGCTCTCTATATCCATGGATTCTGCATCTATGAATTCAACCAATCACAGATGAAAGTATTTAAAAAAAATGAATGGTTGGGTTTGCAACTGAACAGATACAGACTTTTTTTCTTCTTGTCATTATTTCCTAAGCAATACAGTATAATAGCTATTTACATAGTATTTGCATTGTATTCATTGTTGTAGATAATCTAGAGATAATTTAATGTATTTGGGAGGGTGTGCATAGGTTATAAGAAAGTACCACGCTGTTTTATGTAAGGGACTTGAACATCTGTCAATTTTAGTGTGGAGGGAGGTTCTGAAAGCAATTCCCCATGGAGATCAAGTGGTGACTGTTTATATAAAGGGTTGATAAAATATACAGTTATTTTTGTAACCATTACCAGTAATAAAATATAGTCCATGAGCATGGCTCTTCCTAGTCCCATGGTTTGTCCATTCATCTCTTATTTGGCTGGAGGTTATCCTAAAGTAGTTTCTTCAAGGAGAATCCATGGAATCTATATTTCCTTAGTTACTTGGTGTTCAAAAGCACTTTTTTCTGTTGCTTTAATGTTACAATAAAAGTTGTCAGGTTATGAAATTCTTGTACCTAATTTTCTTTCCCCCAAATTCTGTTAAATCTACTAAATTTGACTATCTTTGTGAAAAAACACTGTGGTCAATATGATATTTTCCCTTTATGAGTACTTTGAACTCTTGCCTATTTCCTAATGAATGATTTGAATCTATTAAATTATTAAAGGTACACATTAAGATGTTAACTGCTCTGTTTGATTTTTCCTGAGTCATAGTATTCCCTTTTAATTTGTATATTCAAGTCTTGTTTTATCTGTTGTTGATGTTGTTTTTGAGACAGAGTCTCACTCTGTTGCCCAGGCTGGAGTGCAGTGGTGCAATATCAGCTTACTGCAACCTCTGCCTCCCAGGTTCAAGTGATTCTCCTGCCTCAGCCTCCCAAGTAGCTGGGACTATGGGCGTGCACCACTATACCTGACTAATTTTTGTATTTTTAGTAGAGACGGGATTTCACTATGTTGACCAGGTTGGTCTTGAACTCCTGACATCAGCCGATCCACCCGCCTTGGCCTCCCAAAGTGCTGGAATTATAAGTGTGAGCCACTGTGCCTGGCCTCTTATTTTATTTTTGGAAAATTGTACTGATCATTTTTAATTTTTATAATAGTCCATTATAAAAATACAGATTTTGCATATTGTGGTAGTTTTAAATATGCCCTCAACTTCTTTGACAGATCTCTCTTTGAAGGTGGATCCTAACTAATTCTCTTTCCCTTGATTTGCGGAGGGACTTCATCTCTCACTTTTAGTGAACAAAATTTGGCAGAAGTAATTGTGTATAACTTCCAAGACTAGGTCATAAAATGAATAGCCTTTTGTGCCTTGATATCTTAGATCACTACCTCTGGGAGTGGAAGCTAACATATAGTGAGGACACTGAAACAATTCATGGAGAACACCACATGGGGATTAACTGAGACCTCCCAACAAGAGCTAAAGCCAATTTTCCATCAATGTGAGTGAGTAACTTTGAAAGTGGGCATTCCCAATGCTTTCAAGTTTTTAGATAACGACAGTCGCAGATGACATGGCGACTGCTAACTCCTTAGAAACCTTGCTAAGATCCTCCTGAGCTCAACACACATAAGCTGAGTAAAATAAATGCTCATTGCTGTTACAGGTATTAGGATTTGAGAAAATGTGTTACGTAGCAAGAGAAAATTAAAATATACATGCTAGATCTTTTTTCTCTTCTGTTTATATGTTTCTCTGTTGTTCTTGGAACACTTTTATTTACATTCTATTTTCTATTCTAATTTCTAATTTTATTTACATTCTAGTTTTGAACACTTTTATATTCTATACATCTCTAACATTATTTTCACTAATAACTTTTGAGCCGCTTCTAATTTCATGTTTTATTTTTTCTATGGTTTGAATGTTTGTGTCCCTCCAAAATTCATATTGAAATTTAATCCCCATTGTGGTGGTATTCAGAGGTGAGACATTTTGGAAAGTGATTCAATCATCAGGGGCCTGCCTTCGTGAACGGGATTAATGCCCTTCCATCTATTCTGCCACATGAGGACTCCTAGATGGTGCCATCTGTAAGGAATAAGCGCTTGCCAGATACCAGAATCTACTAATGTCTGAATCTTAGACTTCCCGGCCTCTGAAACTGTAAGAAACACATTTCTGATGTATATAAATTATGTAGTCTACAGTATTTTGTTATAGAAGCCTGGAATAACCTAGAAAAAGATTTAATATTACTTTTAATGTTTAATAATTTTTTCAGTTTCATTCCTGAATTCCACAACCCCATACATCATCTTTTTGTTTTTGTTGTTGTTATTATTGTTATTGCCTCACCATGTTTTTAAAAAAATTGTTATTGTATTTACTCTCTGAGGACTTTTATATAGAGATAATTGCACCAGTATATTTTAAAAATTCACTGTATTATACTTAGTCACAATTTGGTTGGCTCCATGGCAACATTTTTTTTTTTTTTTTAGTGAGTATTCTTCACCTAATATTTGTTCCTTCTTTTGTGCTGTATCTTTGTAAAGATGCATGGTTGCACTCTGGACAAATTATACACAGGAAATTTGTATACAAGAAGGAGCAGGATTTATTTTATTCTCATGAAGAAGGTTTCTCTTTCTCCTAGTTTTGTTTTGTGAGTGAATTCCTTAAGCTTTTACTTCTCTCCACATTTTGCACTAAAAAACGCCGGACAATAGAGTCTCCTTTTTGTCCATTATGTTACTCATTGAATGCTTTTAGTTCTTGTGACATTGCTTCTTTGATTTCTCATTTATCCCCATTTATAATTCCTGGAACCAAATACAGTGTAGAGAAACTAACATTGCCAATCTTTGATTCCATTCCAGTTTTGCAAACAAGAATATATGTGTATATTTTTACCTATGGGTGTAGCGCACTCAAAGGAGAAATGTGCTCTGCATTTTTTTCTTTGAGATCAGCATTCATGGACTTACTTGTCTGCATCTTCCTGCATACTGTTTGTCCTTCACTATTTTTGTCAGTTTTTTCTTGTATTTTGTGTTTTGAGGTTTCAAATATTTCTTCATTTTCTAAGCATGCATATTGTATTGCTATTTTGCTTTTATATTTTGGCTTTAGGGTGATTTTTTACATGACTGGGGAATACCCCAATTTAATTTGCTGCATTAAATCTGGAGTCACTGAATTGAGGATTTTATCTGAGCCTGTCACGGCATAAATTCTTTCTCTTTTACTGACTACAATTTTGATGTTCTAAGAATTCCTATAAAGCACAATTAAATAAACAGGCTGCTAAGTTGACATAGCACCAGCTACATACTTTTCAAGGCCTAATGCAAAATAAAAATATACTGTCCTTTGTTCAAAAAGCACGAAAACAATACTTTTCCTTTATTTGGTTCTCTCTCTGTCAGCCCTCTCATGGAGCTTTTTATTTTCTGTTTTATGATGTGGTACCTTAGATATGGTGGTTTTCATAGAGCAAGTAAGACTCTCATAGGTGTCTCGGGTCCTTCCCTGTGACTCAGTGCACAGGGCATGTGCACTCATACTTAACCCACTTATGCCTAGGCCCCTGATAAAGGCAAAGGGTGGCAGCGGTGCTGGGTATGATAGAGGAGAAGACAATTGAGAAACCTACCCTGTGCAGGTGGGGGGTTAGGACCGCATGTAATCTGAAACTTCAATCCCAGGAACAAGCTCCATTGTCCCAACAGACTTCATTTGCAAAAAAACAAGCTCAAAGATAAAATTATTAAGAATTTCAGAATGTTGATTTCAAAGTATTAAACCCCAAGCATGAAGCTCCTTCTGAGCAATGCCCCTATATGACTGCACTGGTTGCACGCCCATGAAGTCAGCCTTGTATTGACAAAAGAAAGTTTCAGTATGGGCATAATGTTTAATTTACTGGGTCTCATAGACATTAGCTACAAGTTATTAGCCATTGCTAACACTTGAAAACTCTTACTAACATTATTGTTTTTAAAACGTCTTTTTTTTTTTTGGCCCTGCCTTCCTAGCTCATTCTTGTACAATTGTTTCCATCGTCTTGGGTTTTTACAAAGCCCATGAGTCTGTTGAGCATATTCAAATTCCCAGATACAGGAAATTTGTAGGCAAAAGAAATTAACCTCTATGCAAAAGCTTATTCAAAAATTAAGTTTAAATGGATTAGAGGTCTATATGTAAAACATGAAAGTATAAATTTTTAGAAGACATCACAGGAGAAAATCTTTATGACTTAGGTTTAAGAGAATGTATTTTTAGAAATGACACCAAAGACATGGTCCATCAGATAACAAAAGTCTATATACTAGTTTTCATTCAAAACATTGCACTGTGAGAGAACCTGTTAAGAAGATGAAAAGTAAAACAACAGACTGGGAGGAAATATTTGAAAACCACATATCTCACAAAAAGACTTGTATCTATAATATTCATACTGAAAAACCTCTAACCCAATAGTAAGAATGAATAATCCAGTTAGAAAGTACCCAAAAGACATAAAAAGACGTTTCACTAAAGAGAATACCTGAATGAAAAATAACTACATGAAAATATGTTGAACATTGTTATTATACTTTGCCATTGAAAGTAATGACAAAAACTACAATAACGTTTGCAACAACCTAATAGAAATGTTAGTTAAAACCACAATGAGGTATCACTACACACTTAGTAAAACAGCAACTTTTAAAAAATTAGGACAATACAAGATTCTGGCAAAGATGCAGAGAAACTAAATCTCTCATACATTTCTGGTGGGAATGTAAAATGGCACCACCACCCTGGAAGAGAAAATGGCATTTCCAAAAAGAAAAAAAGAAACAAGCAAACTAAAATAAACCTGCAACTAAAAATGTAAAACAGTAATTGTACCCCTAGGCACTTGTCACAGAAAAAGTAAAACCTCATGTCTGGACAAAATTTTATATACAGTTGTTCATGGCAGCCCTAATTGTTGTAGCCCAAAACTGCAAGCAACACAAATGTCCTTTAACTGGTGACAGAATAAGCAAATGGCACATCCACACAATAAAATGCTATTTGAATTAAAAGAAAAAAAATTTTTTTAGTCCATTTTCATGCTGCTGATAAAGACATACTTGAGACTGGAAAGAAAAAGAGATTCAATTGGACTTACAGTTCCACATGGCTGGGGAGGCCTCAGAGTCATGGCAGGAAGCGAAAGGCACGTCTTACATGGTGGCAACAAGAGAAAAATGAGGAAGAAGCAAAAGAAGAAATGCCTGATGAACCTATCAGATCTCATGAGACTTATTCACTATCACGAGAATAGCATCAAAAAGACCAACCCCCATGATTCAATTACCTCCTGCTGGGTTCCTCCCACAAAATGTGGGAATTCCAGGAGATACAATTCAAGTTGAGATTTGGGTGGGGACACAACCAAACCGTATCATTCCAACCCTGGCCCTTCCAAATCTCGTGTCCTCACAATTCAAAACTTATCATGTCTTTCCCACTGTCCCTCAAATTCTTAACTCATTTCTGCATTAACCCAAAAGTTCACAGTCCAAAGTCTCATCTGAGACACGGCAAGTTCCTTCTGCCTATGAACCTGTAAAATCAAAAGCAAGCTAGTTACTTCCTAGATACAATGAGGGTACAGGTACTGGGTAAATACAGCTGTTCCAAATGGGAGAAATTGGCCAAAACAAAGAGGTTACGGGGCCTGTGCAAGTCTGAAATCCAGTGGGGCAGTCAAATTTTAAAGCTCCAAAATGATGTCGTTTGACTCCAGGTCTCACATCCAGGTCACACTGAGGCAAAAGATGGGTTTCCATGGTCTTGGACAGCTCCACCCCTGTGGTTTTGCGAGGTACAGCCTCCCTCCTGGCAGCTTTCACTGGCTGGCGTTGAGTGTCTGCTGCTTTTTGAGGCATAGGGTGCAAGCTGTCGGTGGATCTACCATTCTGGAGTCTGGAGTAGGGTGGCTCTCTTCTCACAGCCCCACTAGGAAGTGTCTCAGTAGGGACCCAGTGTGAAGACTCTGACCCCACCTGTTCCTTCTGCACTGCCCTAGCAGAAATTCTCCATGAGGGCCTTGCCCCTGCAGCAAACTTTTGCCTGGGAATCCAGCTGTTTCCATAAATATTCTGAAATCCAGGCGGAGGTTCCCAAACCTCAATTCTTGACTTCTGTGCACCCACAGACTCAGGACCACATGGAAGCTGCCAAGTCTTGGGTGTTCAACCCTCTGAAGCCATAGCCTGAGCTCTATATTGGCCCATTCCAGTCATGGCTGCAGGGGCTGGAACACAGGACACCAAGTCCCTAGTCTACACAGAGCATGGGGACCCAGGGCCCAGCCCCCAAAACCACTTTTTCCTGCTGGGCCTCCAGGCCTGTGATGGGAGGGGCTTCAGTGAAGGTCTCTGGCCTGGCCTGGAGGCATTTTCCCCATGGTCTTGGGGATTAACACTAGGCTCCTTACAATTTATGCAAAGTTCTGCAGCCAGCTTGAATTTCTCCTCAAAAAATTGGTTTTTATTTTCTACTGCATCATTGTGCTGTAAATTTTTTGAACTTTTATGCTTTGTTTCCCTTTTAAAACAGAATGCTTTTAACAGCATCCAAGTCACCTTTTGAATGTTTTGCTTCTTAGAAATTTCTTCTGCCAGATACCCTAAATCATCTATCTCAAGTTCAAAATTCCTCAAACCTCTAGGGTAGCAGTAAAATGCTGTCAGTTTCTTTGCTAAAACATAACAAGAGTCACCTTCGCTCCAGTTGCCAACAAGTTCCTCATCTCTATCTGAGACTTCCTCAGCCTGGATCATATTGTTCATAGCACTATCAGCATTTTTGTCAAAGCCATTCAACAAGTTTCTTGGAGGTTCCAAACTTTCCCACATTTTCCTGTCTTTTTCTGAGCCCTCCAAACTGTTTCAATCTCTGCTTGTTACCCAGTTTTAAAGTTGCTTTCACATTTTTGAGTATCTTTTCAGAAACATCCCACTCCACTGGTACGGATTTAGTGTATTAGTCCATTTTCATACTGCTGACAAATACATAGCCGAGACTGGGAACAACAACAACAAAAATAATAAATAAAGGTTTAATTGGACTTATAGTTTCACATGGTGGGGGAGGCCTCAGAATCATGGCAGGAAGTGAAAGACACTTCTTACATGGTGGCAGCAAGAGAAAATGAAGATGCAAAAGCAGAAATTCCTGATGAACCCATCAGATCTCATGAGACTTATTTACTTTCACAAAAATCGTACCAGAAAGACCAGTCCCCATGATTCAATTACCACCCCCTGGATCCCTCCCACAACATGTAGGAATTCTGGGAGATACAATTCAAGTTGAGATTTTGGTGGGGACACAGCCGAACCATATCAAATATTGATTCAACTAACCCCTTGAATAAATGTAAGGGGCATTATTACAGGCGCAGTGGCTAACGCCCGTAATCCCAGCACTCTGGGAGGCTGAGGCAGGTGGATCGTGAGGTCAGGAATTGAGACCATTCTGGCTAACATGGTGAACCCCGTCTGTACTAAAAATACAAAAAAAAAAAAAAAAAAAAAAAAATTAGCAAGGCATGGTGGCGGGTACCTGTAGTCCCAGCTACTTGGGAGACTGAGACATGAACCCAGTAGATGGAGCTTGCAGTGAGCTGAGATTGTACCACTGCACTCTAGCCTGGGCGACAGAGTGAGACTCTATCAATTAAAAAAAAAAAATGCTGAGTAAAACATGACAGTTTCAAAGGTTACAATACTATATAATACCTTTTATATATCATTCTTAAATTTAAAAAGTTAGAGAGATGGAGGAGAAACTAGTGATTGCCAGGTGTTTGAGTTGGGGAAAGAATATAACCTTTAAGTGGTAACATGAGAAAGTTTATCTGTGGCAGTGGGATAGTTCTGTATTGTAATTTTGATGATGATTTCCCAAATCCATATGTGTGATAATATTTACTAAAACTACACACATACACACACACACATGTGATGTGCACAGAAAAACTGGTGAGGTCTGCATAATGTAAATACTTGAGTTAATAGTAATGTGCCAACATCAACTTTCTGAGTTTCACGATGTATTATGAATTATGGTTATGAAAGATATTAATATTATTTTGTGGGGAAGTTGAGAAAAAGGCACACAGGAGCTCTCTCTACTATTTTTGCAACTTCTTGTAAGTCTTAAACTATTTCAAGATAAAAAGTTATAATTAAAATATACAGGGAAATTAATCTAGATTCACAAAAAGGCAGCTATTGAATCTACCACAACATGGTTAAGACACATATTTTACCAAAGTGCAAAGTTTTCTTAACATGAATGCAGTAATCAAATCAAGCAAAAACGGTGTGCACTCCAAGCTTTAGGATATCCAATAATATCTCCCAAATTTACACAAATACACTTGTAGACATGCTTTGTCTACCCTGTATTCAGATTGTTTCTGTAATTTTCTGGATCCTCACCAAGGTAAACGTCGTAAAATGTGTGATATCAGAATCACAGTTTAGCAATATCTATTAAAAATGTTGTTTGTAGAAGGCAAGCGTTAGGAGAATGTTATAAAAAACATAACCCATTGCTATATATATTCCTAACCTAATATCCAAAAAGGGAAATAGCTTTCCCTTTACTATCCAGAATATGGGTGAATAGGGGGCAGATCATATATTCCTTTAAGCAAAAGTATTTCACATCAAACTTTTTGGTGTTTTCAATTTATATTTATTTTTTCTGGAAGTTAGAATAAAATTGTTAACAGGAATTATCATTTATTACATGTTTATTTTGTTCCAAGCCCTGGGCCTGGGGCTGAAGATATGAAAAAGAATAAAGAATGATCTTTACCAAAGACACTTCTAGCGTAATGAAGACAAAACAACTAAATAGATAATCATAATCAATTGAAGTTACTTAGCTCTTAATCTTCAGCCAAGTTGTTTTTTTTCTTTTCGTACATTTTTGTCTGTATATTTAAAATGAGGGTAAAAATAATATCTATTTCACAGGCTCATCATGATGATTTTAAAAGAAATGAATTGTAACTGTCCTGGAACACAGTAAGTATTCAATAAATGGTAACTGTTATTGTTCTTAAATCAGGATTGCTCAGTCATCTCCCAAAGCCTCACCTCTAGACCTGTGTTCAAACCAACTTTAATAGGCTGTCTTAAAAGGCATGCTTTATTATTTGCCAAATTTGGAAAAGAATATCCCCAGCCCCTATTCAGTTTGAAAACAATTCTGTTGACTCCAACGCAACTCTTGATTTTTATTTGAAAAGGAGAATACACTAAAGAAACTCCAAAAGACAGTGGAACATAGCGATTGAATGCATAAGTACTAGAATTAGCTGTATCATTCATCGCTAGCTATGTGATCCTGGAAAAGTCACAATCTTTCTTAGCCTAAATTTTCTTATATGTAAAATGAAGGCCATAATGGTACTGACTTTATAAGGCTATTGTGAACATTACATGATGCAATGTTTATAAGGTGCTTGCCAGTTTCTAATACATAGTATATTTCAGATCCATTTCTTCTCCACCTGTCCTCAAGGCAGAGCAATTTATGAATTGTTTCCAGTTCAGTCTCTCTTTTTAGAGCACTCTCCTGGATTGGAGATAAAATATATTAATTCCTCACTTTTTTATCCCCTTTTTTGTTGTACTAAAATCACATTCTTTGGTCAGTTCAGGGATTCCATGTATTGGTTATAACTTTCCCCTCCAAGACTTCCTTTGATGTCCATGTTGAACACAGTAACTTGCACAAATTCTTTTCCCTGGTTGGGGGATAGGGGAATGAAAAATAATGGCTTATCCTGGTCTAAAGCAGCTCTGGGAGTTTATAAGGGGAAGATGAGAGACATAGATATGGAGAAAAAAGGGGGCTACAAAGATAATTTTACACAGCAGATAAATTTATTAAAGCATAGCACATATGCTGCCCTTATAGAGATGCAGGAACTAAACCCTGTGAAATTGTGCCCTCAAGAATCAATATATTTATGAGTAAGTGAAATTGATTTGGTGTCATACACAGAAATGTTTCAGTTTGGGATCTTCCATGTCAGTTCACATCTCTGAACTTTGATTATTTCATTATGTTATGAGGTTTCTGTATTTGTCTATTCTTGCACTGCTAATAAAGACATACCTGAGACTGGGTGATTTATAAAGGAAAGAGGTTTAATTGACTCAAGGTCAGCATGGCTAGGGAGGTCTCAGGAAACTTACAATCATGGTGAAAAGGGAAACAAACATGCCCTTCTTCACATGGCAGCATGAGAGAGAAGAATAAGAGCTGAGCGAAGGGAGAAGCCCCTTATAGACACCCTCCCAAATCTGGTGAGAACTTACTATCACGAGAATAGCATGGGGAAAACCAACCCCATGATTCAATTTCCTCCCACTAGGTCCCTCCCACCACATGTGGGGATTATGGGAACTACCATTCAAGATGAGGTTTGGGTATGCACACAGCCAAACCATATCAATATCTGATGGCACCTTTGGAGAAAGTACTTTAGATGCTGAAATAATTGAGAAAACATAATTTTTATGTGATTCCTATTTCTTAGCATAGCTCACCAAGATTTGGGTAAAGGGTAGGGGTAAAAGCACCTGATATTTGTGTCTCAAGACAAACCCCCAAATTTGGGCTCAGCCCAGGAAATCAAGTGGGTTCTGTGCTTCATGCAGGAAAGAATTTTAAGGGTGAACTGACAGACAAAAGTGAAAGCAAATTTATTAAGAAAGTAAAGGAGATCCTGTCATTTGTAACAGCATGGATAAAACTAGAGGTCATTATGTTAAGTAAAATAAGTCAAGCACAGAAAGACAAACTTCATATGTTCTCACTTATTTGTGGGAGCTAAAAGTTAAAATAATAGAACTCATGGAGGTAGAAAGTAGAAGGATGGTTACCAGAGGCTTGGAAGGGTTTTGGGAGGGAGAGGGAGAAGTGGGGATGGTTAATGGGTACAAACAAAAATAGCTAGAAAGAATAAATAAACCTAGTATTTGCTAACAGAACAAAGTGTCTATAGTCACAAACAATTTAATTGTACATTTTAAAATAACTAAAATGGTATAATTGAATTATTTGTAACACAAAGGATAAAAGCTTGAGGTGATGGATACCCCACTTACCCTGATGTGGTTATTACACATTGAATGCCTGTATCAGAATATCTTATTTCACAAACACGTGTGTGTGTGTGTGTGTGTGTGTGTGTGTGTAAAAACACATGTAGGCATAATATCCCTGAGGTCTCTAGTTGGCTATATTTATGGTCATTTGTTTATCATATGTGAAATAAGGGTGGATTATGTATGAGTTTTCTAAGAAAGGGGTAGAGGGTTCACAGAACAGTTTTTTTCCCCCCTGTCCAGACCACACAGGGTAACTTTTGGGTGTTGCCATGGCATTTCTAAACTGTCATAGCACTGGTAGGAGTGTCTTTTAGCAGGTTAATGCATTATAATTAGTACGCAATGAGCAGTAAAGGTAACCAGGGGTCTCTTCTATTATTATCTTGGTTCTAGCTGGTTTTAGCCTGTTTCTTTACTGTCCCCTGTCTTACCAGCTGGGTCTTGTGACTAGTCTTGGAAACTAGTCCTGCCAAATTTCTATCTCTGTTGAATCGCCTTAAGATTTGTTTGTACAAGCAACCATGCATGGCTCTAACCCCCACCCCTAATTGGTTCACAAAGAACCCACAAATCCTGTAATGAAAAACTTGTGGAGTTCAATGTGTCAGTCCAAAGGAAACATCTGGCCCAATTTAACTATCTTCTTTGCTCTGCCTTTGATGTAATATGCGCAGCTGAACAAAGGATGATGTAAAAAGGAACACCTGTTAGAGAACACTCCTACTTGTAAGAGGGAAATCTCAGAAATAAGCTGGTGTTTTGACCTGAGGGGCTAAAACTACAATGCTGTTTTAATCATACTGCCATACTGAATTTGCCAGCTTAGACTTGCTCCAAAATGTATTATTCCCAAGACAATAATTTATCAAAACATTCTGGAACTTGAAAAATTTAAGGGAGCTAGAGTCACATAAATAATTTTCTCCAGTGTTAAAAGTAAAAGTGAGGAACCCAGAAATGTCCTTCTCACATGTAGTTGCAGAATTAACAATTTTAGAAAAGTCTTCAAGCTATGTTTGTATTAAGGTGGAGGGAGAATGGATTGAGGATGTGTTTCTGGAAACGCATTTTATACTCATTTCTAAAACAGTGCTGTCTAATATAGTAGCACTCGAAAAATGTAGCTGTTTAAATTTAAATTAAATATATATTTAAAATATCTATCTACATATATATATATATATAATCTTCAGTCTCACTAGTCCAATAATATAGTAGCACTAGAAAAATGTAACTGTTTAAATTTAAATATATATTTAAAATATCTATTTACATATACCAATCCCAATAGCCGCATTAAAATAGTGGCTACTATACTGAACAGCACAGATACAGAACTTTTACATCATCACAGAAAGTGATCTTGGCTAAATTTAAACCACTGTGCATTTATGCATGCCTGTACTCAATCTCATAATATGTTTAGAGGGCTATAAGTTATATTTTATCTCACATATTATTTGACTTTCAAATTTGTAGTCAGTTTTTAGGGCTTAGTCTCCATACTACTTCATTTTAGGAATATTCTCAGAATCTCCTGATCAGAAGTGAAAATGTGTGATATGATTAGGCTTTGTGTCCCCACACAAATCTCATCTTGAATTGTGATCCTCATAATCACCATGTTTTAAAGGAGAGACCAGGTGGAAGTAATTGGATCATGAGGGCTGTTTCTCCCATGCTGTTCTTGTGATACTGAATGAGTTCTCACGAGATTTGATGGTTTTATAAGGGATTCTCCCACCTTCACTTGGCACATCTCCTTTTTTGCTGCCATATGAAGAAGGTGCCTTGCTTCTTTTCACCTTCAGCCATGATCATGTTTCCTGAGGCTTCCCAAGCCATGCTAAACTGTAAGTCAATTAAACCTCTTTCCTTTGTAAGTTATTCAGTCTTGAGCAGTTTTTCAGAGCAGTATGAAAATGGACAAATCCAGTAAATTGGTAGTGCAGACAGTGGGGTGTTTGCTATAAAGATACCAGAAAAATGTGGAAGTGACTTCGGAACTGGGTAACAGGCAGAGGTTGGAACCGTTTGGAGGGCTCAGAAGAAGATAGAAAGATGTGGGAATGTTAAAACTTCCTAGAGACTTATTGAATGGTTTTGACCAAAATGCTGATGTTGATACAGACAATGAAGCTCAGGCTGAGGTGGTCTCACATGAAGATGAGGAACTCACTGGGAACTGGAGCCAAGGCCAATCTTGCAATGCCTTAGCAAAGAGACTGGTGGCATTTTGCCCCTGCCCTAGAGATCTGTGAAACATTCAACTTGAGAGAGATTATCTGAAATTGGAACTCATGTTTAAAAAAGAAATAGAGCATAAAAGTTTGGAAAATTTGCAGCCTGACCATGTGATAGAAAACAAAACAAAGCAAAAAACATTTTCTGAGGAGAAATTGAAGCCAGCTACAGAAATTTTCATAAGTAATGAGGAGCCCAATGTTAATCACCAAGACAATGGGCAAAATGTCTTCAGGGCATGTCAGAGGACTTCATGGTAGCCCCTCCCATAACAGGCCCTGAGGTGTAGGAGGAAAAAAATTTTTCGTGAGCCAGGCCAAGGGCTGTCCCCACCCCCAACCTCTGTGCAGCTTCAGGACTTGGCACCCTGTGTCTGAGGGGCTGCCACTCCAGCTCCAGCTACGGCTAAAAGGGGCCAACATAAAAATCAGTTTGTTGCTTCAGAGGGTGCAAACCCCAAGCATTGGCAGCTTACGCATGGTGTTGGGCCTACAGGTGCACAGAACTTATGGACTGAATTTTGGCAACCTCCACTTAGATTTCATAGGGTGTATGGAAATGCCTGGATGTCTAGGCAGAATTTTGCCGCAGGAGTGGAGATCTCATGGAGAGCCACTGCTAGGGCAGTGTGGAAGGAAAATGTAGTATTAGAGCCCCCACACAGAGTCCCCACTGGGGCACAACCTAGCAGAGCTATGAGAAGAGGGCCACTGTCCTCCAGACCGCAGAATGATAGATCCACTGACAGACTGCACCATGCAGCTGATAAAGCTGCAGACACTCAATGTCAGCCCATGAAAGTAGCCTAGAGGGAGGCTGTACTTTGCAAAGCCACAGAGCAGAGCTGCCAATGGTCATGGAAGCCCTCCTCTTGCATCAGTGTGACTTGGATGTAAGACATGGAGTCAAAGAATATCATTTTGGAGTTTTAAGATTTGGTGACTGCCCTGCTGCATTTTGAACTTGTATGGGGCCTGTAGCCCCTTCATTTTGGCCAATTTATCACATTTGGAATGGGTGTCTTTACCCAATGCCTGTATCCCCATTTATCTAGAAAGTGACTAACCTGCTTTTGATTTTACAGTCTTCTAGGTGGGAGGGAATTGCCTTGTCTCAGATGAGACTTTGGACTTGGAATTTGGGGTAAATGCTGGAATGAAGTAAGATTTTTGGCACTGTTGAGATGAAATAATTGGTTTTGAAATGTGAAAGGGACATGAGATTTTGGAGGTCCCAGGGATTAAATAATACGGTTAGGCTTTGTGTCCTCACCCAAATCGCATCTTGAATTGTAATCCCCATAATACCCTTTTGTAAAGGGAGAGACAAGTTGGAGGTAATTGAATCATGAAGACAGTTTCTCCCATGATGTTCTTGTGATAGTGAGTTAGTTCTCATGAGACTTGATGGTTTTATGAGGGGCTCTTTCCCCTTCATTCAGCACTTCTCCTTCCTTTCACCTTGTGAAGAAGATGCCTTGCTTCCCCTTTGCCTTCTGTCATGATTATTAGTTTTCTGAGGCCTCCCCAGTCATGCTGAACTTTGGTCAATTAACCCTTTTTATTTTAATATAAATTACCCAGTCTTGAGCAGTTCTTTATAGCAGTGTGATAACAGACTAATACAATGTGTATACAATATCATTTTAGAATTTGTTCACTTATGCTCTGAACTCTAATTGGTTACACTGATATCTGTCTCCTCTGATATATATAGTGGACTTCTTGAGCAGAAATTTTATTCTTTAAAAGCTTCTTAAATACATTCACACACACACACAAACACACAATATTTATATTAGTGGTACTCTAATTTTAGCACACATCACAATCAAAAGCCCTATTATAACTTAGAGCCCAAAGGTGTTTCCTAAATATGGCCATTCCTGAGCTTCAGCTTTAGAATCTCTAGATTTTCCACTCATTCAGGATGGAGGAACAAAAGGCTGCACATTTTTTTTTTTTTTTTTTTTACTAAAATCTTAGATTGTTACTATATGAAAAAAAAATAAAGTGCTACTGATTTTTGGGGACAGGAAAGCTGGCTAGAGGACGAAGTGGGTGCATGCAAACCTAGACATGGTCCAAATTAGAGAGTCCTTCCTAGATTGGACGTAATTTCTTTGCTTCTAACGCTTCACTTAAAGAAAACTACCTACTTAATTTAAACCCTAATTTGACTAAGCTCCAATTTGCTTTGAAGTAACACTTTCTTGCAAACAGTAAATTGCGGATGACTAGCTGCAAGATGTAATATAAAAGATCAAAACTTCTTCACATAAATCCGAAGGGACCCTTTTTAATATACCATAAGCATTGGTACACTAAAACAAAAGTCTGGAATTTACTGAGTTACATTCTGCTTTTCTGAGTTTCCACCTTTGAAAGCTCTCCCAAATCAGAGGCAACATCTGAAAAAGGATCACAAGCAATACTATAGCATTACAAGAAACTGATTATCATTTAAAGAGTTAGCCTTTTTCATTATTTTGTGACAGACTTGACTGATTATTTTTACTTCATTGACTAAACTCACCCCTGACTTTGTAGGTATAAATGTTTGCCAAAAAAAATGAGTATGAAAATACTAGAGAGAGGAAAAAAGTAACACTTACCAAACAACTTCTATAAACCAAGCACTCCTTTAGAAAATTTATATCTATCAACTCATATGACCTTCACACATGTACATGGCTATGACAGTTATAATTTGATAACATATGAGAAAATAGGAGTTCAGAAGTGTTAGATAAGTAGATTGCATTTGTATAGCTAGTAAATAATAAAGCTTTATGTAAAATGAAGTTCCTTGATGCCAAATGCCATGATATTTTTCTGTGTTGTCATTCCTGCAAAGCATTCAATAGAAGGAGTGTTTTCATGTGTAAAATGTTCATTGGCAAAATAAGTTGCAGAAGTGTTACACATTATGACTTTTGTTTTGAGATGGAGTCTCACTCTGTTGCCCAGGCTGGAGTGCAGTGGTGTGATCTCGGCTCACTGCAACCTCCGCCTCCCAGGTTCAAGTGATTCTCCTGCCTCAGCCTCCCGAGTAACTGGAATTACAGGTGTGTGCCACCACAGCTGGCTACTTTTTGCATTTTTAGTAGTGATGGGGTTTCACCGTGTTGGCCAGACTGGTCTCTAATTCCCGATCTCAAGTGATCTGCCCACCTTGGCCTCCCAAAGTGCTGGGATTACAGGCATGAAGTACTGAACTGAGTGCTGTCCTGTTAGAGCAGAAAGGAAAATTGGATCAAACTCAGCTGATGTCTGACCACAGAGGAAGCATATAAACCAGCCCTAGCCAGAGGGGAGTCCAGTGGTCCAAATTTGAGTTCCCAAAAACTTGACCACTGAGGACCAAAGTGCTCTTGGTCTCTAAGTAAACTTGAAAGGCAATCTATGCCATAAAAACTGCAACTCTTCGGTGAGTTCTAAGACTGAACTTGGCCCAGAGACAGTAAACTAGAGGAGCACATGACCTACTGAGACCATTTGAGGAGTGCTGGCATCACCCCTTTCCTAATCCCAGGTTGTACAGCTTACAGCTCTGAAAGAAACCCTTTCTTCTGCTTGAACATAGGATAAGGAAGAGCGGCAAAGACTTTGTCTTGTATCTTGGTTACCAGCTTAGCCAAAGCTGGATAAGACAATGATCGGAGCATGAGCACATTTCTGGGCCCTGTCTCCCAGACAAAACCTGAGCCAGAAGGTAACCTATTGCCTTGAATGGGAGAAACCAGTCCTGGTTGCATTTATTACTTGCTAACTGAAGAGCCCTTGGGCCCTGAACAACCAGCAGTGATACCCAGGTACTATGTTGAGGAACTTTGGTAAGGCTGTGGGACTTGCTGTCTTCAGGTGAGACTCAGCACATTATCAGCTGTGGTGACTACGGGGTGAAGCTCTTTCTGCTTGACAAAAGCAGAGGGAAAAGTAAAGGGGACTTCGTCTTGCACCTTAGAAACAAGCATGTCCACAGGCCAATAGAGCACCAAGTTGGCCCTTAAGGTTTCTAATTTCAGGACTTGACCCTTGGACAAAATTTCTTGACCTAAACTGGGCCAGAGGAAAGTCCACTGCACTGAATGGAGAGTCCCAGGCTAGGAAGAATCCACCAGAAGCTGACTTAAGAGCCCTTGGGTCTTAAAGGAACACTAATGATAGTATGGCAGCACTCCCAGTGGCCCGTGGTAGCAGTGGCTGTGGGGTGAGGCTCCTTTGCCTTTGATGAAAGGAGGAAACAGTAGAAAAAACTGCATCTTGTGCATTGAGTGCCAACTCAGCCACAGTACAATAAAATGCCAGGTACACTTCTAACGTTTTGACTGTAGCCCCTGAATCCTGAATGACTCCTCTGGACCCATCTGGGGTCTAGGGAAACTCACTGCCCTGAAGGGAAAAGCACAGGCCTGGCTGGATTTGCAACCTGCTCGTTGTAGAGCCCTAGGGCCTTGAGCAAACATAAATGCAAGCCTGGGAATGGTTATAGAAGCCCTTGGGCAGGACACAGTACTGGTCTGCCTTAATGTCTGACCCAGCACAGTCTTAGTGGTGGTGGCCGCAGAAGTGCTTGTGTCACTCCCCCAGCATTAGCGGGCTCAGAACACAGAGAGAGATTCTGTTTGTTTGGGAGAAAGTAAAGGAAGGGAACAAGAGTCTATGCCTGGTAATATGGAAAATTTTTTCAGACCTTGTCTAAGACCATCAAGATGGTATCTCTATGAGTCTACAATATCCACAGTGTTGCTGGGCTTAGGGTGTGCCCTAGAGCACATAGACCTTATATGACACCACTCAAATCCTTTCAAATATCTGGAAAGCCTTCCGAAGAAGGATGGGTGCAAACTACCACAAATACTTAACTCCTAAATGCCCAGAAAGCAAAGAACATCCACTAGCATCAACACCATCCAGGAAAACATAATCTCACCAAATAAATTAAGAAATCAGGAAATAATCTTGGAGAAACAGAGATATGTGACTCTTCAGACAGATAATTCTAAAGAGCTGTTTTGAAGAATAACAAATTCAAGATACTACAGAGAGTAAATCTAGAATTCTATCAGGTAAACTTAAAGATTAAAATAATTTTGAAAAATGGAGTAGAAATTCTGGAGCTAAAAATGCAATTGATGTACTTAAGAATGCATCAGACTCTTTTAATAGCAGAATTGATCAAACAGAGAAGGAAATGGTGAGCTTGAAGACATGCTATTTGAAAATATACAGTCAGAGGAGATTAAAAAAAGATATAATGAAAAACAACAAAGCATGCATACAGGATCTAGAAAACAGCTTAAAAAGAACAGGTCTGTGAGTTATTGGCCTTAAAGAAGAGGTAGAGAAAGAGACAGGGATATAAAAATTATTCTAAGTGATAGTGAAAGAGAACTTCCCAAACCCTGAGAAAGATATCGATATTCAAGTATGAGAAGGTTATAGAACACTTAAACAGATTTAACACAGGCCATGAGAGAGTGGCATGACGTATTTAAAGCACTGAAGAAAAATAAAACAAAAACATTTTACCCTAAAATAGTATATCCAGTGAAAATATTCTTCAAACACGAAAGAGAAATACAGACTTTTCCAGATACACAAAAACTGAGGGATGTCTTCAACCAACACCAGACTTGTCCTACATGAAATGCTAATGGGAGTACTTCAATTAGAAGGAAAAGAATATTAATAAATAAAAAGCAATCACCTGTAGGTACAAAATTCACTAGTAGTAGTAAGTAAACAGAAAAACACATAGTATTATAACACTCTAACTGTGGATTCTAAACTACTTGTATTCTAATTAGAAAGACTAAATTATAAACCAATCAGAACTAATAACTACAAAAAGTTTTCAAGACATGAACAGTATCATAAGATACAGAAACAACAAAAAGTTGTTTTAAAAAATTAGAGAAGATAAAGTTAAGGCGTAGAATTTTTATTAATTTTCTTTTTGCTTGTTTGTTTATGCAAACCATGTTAAATTCCTATCAGGTTAAAATAATGGTTTTAAGATAGTATTTGCAAGCCTCTTGGTAACTTCAAACCAAAAGAAATACTATGAATATACAAAAAAAATAAATATCAAGAAACAAATTTGTATCACCAGAGAAAAGCACCTTCACTAACAGAAGACAGGAAGAAAAGAAAGAAAGAAGAGAATACCACCAAACAACTAGAAAACAAATAAAAAACTGGCAAGAGTAAGTCCTTACTTATCAATACTCACATTGCATGGAACTGTCCTAAATTCTCTAATCCAAAGATACAGACTAGCTGAATGGATGAGAAAACAAGATCCATTGATCTGTGGCCAAAAAGATACAAACTTTACCTATAAAGACACACATAGACTGAAAAATAAAGACAGAAGATACTCCACACCAATGCAAACCAAAAAAGAGCTGAAGAAGCTATACTTATATCAGACAAAATATTTTTCAAAACAAAAACTATAAGAAGTGACAAAGAAGGTCACTATATATAAAGGGGTCAAATCAGAAAGAGAATATAACAATTTTAAGTATATTTACACCCAACACTTGAACACCCAGATATATAAAGCAAATACTATTGAAGCTAAAGAAAGAGATAGGCACCAATACAATACTAGCTGGAGACTTCGACACCCCACTTTCAGCATTGGACAGATCTTCCAGAAAAAAAATTATCAACAAGGAAACTTTGGATTTAATCTGTACCATAGATCAAATTGATCTAATGGATATCTACAGAACATTTCACCCAAAAGCTGCAGAATACACCTTCTTTTCCTCACCATATGGATCATTCTCAACGATAGACCATATATTAGGTCACAAAACAAGTCTTAAAGCATTCAAAATATTGAAATAATATCAATAATTTTCTCTGACCACAATGAAATAGAACTACAGATTAATAGCCAAAGAAATTTTGGAAACTATAAAAATACGTAGAAACTAAACGATATGCTCCTGAATGACCAGTGGGGCAACAAAGCAATTAAGAAAAAAAAAAAATAACAATTTTATGAAACAAATGATAATGGAAACACAACATACCAAAACCTATGGAATACAGCAAAAACAGTATTAACATGGAAGTTTATAGCTATAAGTGCATATGTCAAAAAAAGATGAAAAATTTCAAATAAGCAATTTAACAAATGCATCTTAAAGAACTAGAAAAGCAAGAGAAAACCAACCCAAAATTACTACATTACAATTTCTCATATTCAAGGCAGGATGAAATAATTGCAAAAGTCTCAAATGATATATAGAAGGAAAAGGACATCAGCCACATGACTACACACTGACAATCACAGTGTTTGCAGAAAATTGTACTTGAATCACTGTTAGGGGCAGGTTTACTCCTGTCATTTCTTTAGAGAAGTGATTCCCAATCTTGAGTATGCATTAGAATCACCTGGAAGCCTCGTTACAACATAAATTGCTGCGCTCTACCCACAGAATTTTTGATTAAGTATTTCTAGAGCAGTATTTGTTTTCAATCCAGTATCTAGGTGATACCTAAACTGCTGGTCCAGAAAAAAACCATTGTTTTTGAACAATGGTTCCTAACTCCAGCCACCTTTAAATAATATTAATGTTTGGGTTCACCCTCCATATGTAATTGGTCAACTTGTGAGTATTAGGAATATTCCATGGCTAGGAACTATGGCTCATACCTGTAATCCTGGGAATTTAGGAGGCTGATGCAAGCAGATCTGTTGAACCTAGGAGTTTGAGTCCAATGTGAGCAACATAATAAGACTGTATTATTCAGGGTTCTCTAGAGAAACAGAACTAATGGAAAATATATATATATGTAAAGGGGATTTTAATAAGTATTCACTCACACAATCACAAGGTCCCACAATAAGCCATCTTCATGCTCAGGAGCAAAGAGAGCGAGTCCGAGTTCCAGAACTGAAGAACTTGGAGTCTAATGTTCGAGGGCAGGATGCATCCAGCACCAGAGAAAGATGTAGGCTGGAAGGCTATGCCAGTCTCCCTTTTCACATTTTTCTGCCTGCTCATATTCTAGTTCTGTCCACTAGGAAGATTTCCCTTCACCGCTGTCCTTCAGGGATGTCCTAGAAAGGAGCTGTAGTGATGCAGCTGTCTGCTTTCCGGTGGTGCCTGCATATCGTGCAGAAGCATCTGTGAACCAGGCCCTAGTCTTCTCTTCCTTCGTCAACTGTTCGTAAGGAACTCCCCATGAGCCCATCGGTGCAGGCTGGGCAAGAGAAGGCAGGGTGGCAGGAGTGGAGAACATGGGCATTTGAGCCACTTCCTTATGTAACTTACTTGGGTCTTCAGGACCAACTTGAGCCTGGTCACGTATATACCACTTTCATTTCATGATGGAATGCTGCTGTGCAAGCCTCACTCTATGACTACATGGGTCAGAAGCACCCAGTTCACGATAGGCAGTTCAGGTCGCATGGTGACTTGATGACCCATAGTCAAACGTTCAGTTTCCATCAAAGCCCAGTAACAGTCCAAATCTCATAAGGAGTGCCGTTATCTCCAGAAGATGGCAAGGCCTTACTCCAAAATCCTAGAGACCTCCACAGTGATTCACCTATGGGGTCCTGCTAAAGGCTCCAAACAGCATCCCTATCCACTGGCAGCTGATTAGATCGTGCCCACCCAGATTAAAGGTGGATCTGCCCTTCCCAGTCCACTGACTTAAATGGTAATCTCCTTTGGCAACACCCTCACAGACACACCCAGGATCAATACTTTGTATCCTTCAATCCAGTTAAGTTGACACTCAGTATTAACCATCACAGAGGCCCTGTCTCAGTTAAAAATAACATTCCATGGTGTTTCTACTGTGTAGGTGATGGTAGGGTGATCAGCCATTCTAGTTTGCCCTTTACTGGATAGTTTCCTGGATTGTGGGATTTCTAGTGCTAAAACTGGCAGTCTCAGTCAAACTGGGGCAGGTGGTCACTCTAGCTGTAGAGTCAAGGTCAACTTGATGAATAACTTGCTTTCTCTATCTTATGGAGGGCAGTAATACAGTTTATCTTGACATTATTTGGCCAGTGACTAAAACAAGGTGTGAGCATTCAATAACTAATTGATTTAATTCATCTAATATTACAGGTAGAAAAGTATCTTTCTGCGTGTTGTGAGAATGGGGCTTTAGAGCTAACCTATTGAAGCATGGACAGAACACATGCACTGGGGTTAGGTAAGAGTGAGCTGGATGCTGGTTCTTCCGTGAATTGCTTGTGCAACTTTGGGCAAGGTACTTAACATATTTAAGACTCTATTTCTTCTTATGCGAAATGAGGAAACAACTAATGGGCATGGGTCTTTTTTTTTATTATTATACTTTAAGTTCTAGGGTACATGTGCACAAGGTGCAGGTTTGTTACATATGGATACATGTGCCATGTTGGTGTGCTGTACCCATTAACTCGTCATTTACATTAGGAGGTATATCTCCTAATGCTATCCCTCCCCACTCCCCACTCCCCACAATAGGACCTGGTGTGTGATGCTCCCCTTCCTGTGTCCAGGTGATCTCATTGTTCAATCCCCAGCTGTGAGTGAGAACATGCGGTGTTTGGTTTTCTGTTCTTGAGATAGTTTGCTGAGAATGATGGTTTCCAGCTGCATCCATGTCCCTACAAAGGACACAAACTCATCCTTTTTTATGGCTGCATAGTATTCCATGGTGTATATGCGCCACATTTTCTTAATCCAGTCTGTCACTGATGGACATTTGGGTTGATTCCAAGTCTTTGCTATTGTGAATAGTGCCGCAATAAACATACGTGTGCATGTGTCTTTATAGCAGCATGACTTATAAACCTTTGGGTATATCCCCAGTAATGGGATGGCTGGGTCTGCTCATCATCACTCGCCATCAGAGAAATGCATATCAAAACCACAGTGAGATACCATCTCACACCAGTTAGAATGGCAATCATTAAAAAGTTAGGAAACAACAGGTGCTGGAGAGGATGTGGAGAAATAGGAACACTTCTACACTGTTGGTGGGACTGTAAACTAGTTCAACCATTGTGGAAGACAGTATGGCGATTCTTCAAGGGCATGGGTCTTTTGTTACAAACATGTCTAGTATAGTGTCTGGTATATGTAAGATCTCAGTAAATACTAGAGTATGTATTTGTGTGTTTCTTTCCTTCTTCCCAGAAGGTGACAACGTAAATATGCAGAAGCTTTTAGGGATGAATATTGTTTCTATACTTGGGGAAAAGTATTCCAGAATGAAGGTCCAGTATGAACAAAGGCCAATAGCTCTAAAATGGCATGTTTTGTTTTGTTTTGTTTTGTTTTCAGGGGAGGGGGAAAGAGTACAGACGAGTGATGTCATGTGCTTATGATTAAAGGTAATATATAGTTTAAATAGTTCCTCAGGGAACTGTGCTAATCTGTAATGAAATTTTTAATTTCTTTTTGATAGTTACAATGTAAACCACAATAGTGATTTTAGCAATATAGGGGCAACACTTACCTAATTATTTAAAAATTACTTCAAATTAAGGGATACTACTAGTAGGCTATACAAAATATACTACGCCTATCCAAAGCGAAACCATTTGGTTAAAATAAATTTAACATTTCTTTCCTATATAAGAAAACTACAAATTATATATCTTGTATAAAATTCTATGATAGCTTTCTATTAATAGCTTTTATTTGTTTCTGACAGTGACAGTGATTCTCATCTGAAGAAAAGTATCGAAACATCATATTGAACCCCTAGAAAATGTGCAATCAAATTCTTTGTCAATTAAACTTTTTTTTACTAAGTTAAAAAACAATATCTCTAAAGAATTATTAAGATTGTCAAGTGCAACCAGCTATGATACATAAAGAAATAGAAAAAGATATGTGGCCATAGTTATTATAAGAATGTAAAAATAGCCTGATTACTGTGTTATTTAGTAATTGGATGTTAGTAGAGTGAATGCCCAATTTTCTCTGTTTCATAAAATATCTCAGATATTATGTAGAAATTATGGTGGATATTTTCAGCTCTCTTCAGAACAAGAAAACCAACACACTGAAAGTGATTAGTGTCGTGAACACAGACACACCTGTAAGGTAGTGGAGGTGGAGAGGGTCATGATCAGAGGTCGAGTCATTTCGTGCATTCTCTGTCTTTATGTATGCAAGAAAAGATACAAAAATAGGAACATAGGCAAGCACAGAAAGCAAGTGAAAGGAAAGAAATGAGGTCAAGAAAAGTTTGGATTCTAGCCATAATAACGAAGAAAGTTAGCAAACTCAACAGTGGGACTCCATGTTTAAGCAATTGTTAGGAAAGGTGAATAGTGCAGTTGGAAACTGTAGCCCTTACAAATCCACAAGAGTTCTAATTAACTCCAGGAAACAAACAAACCAAGAAACTGGATTTCAGATGTTTTATGAGGAAATAAAGTAACCGTATTTGAATTTTAGTTAATTTTGGTCACCATGTCGATAATATGAGATTCTAATCAATGGGGTGGAAAATCTAGCTAGAAGTTGCAAACTCTGGAAGGTGTAGACTTATTCTAGTCTCTGGTGCTCTCACTAGACAATAAATTGGTAAGAAAGAGTCAGTCAAGATGGAATAATAATCTTGGAAGATTTCAATTACAGAAAACTCCACTACATGGCTTATTCATTCTCGAAATGTTGGAATATTTATTCTTTATCTTTTAGTCACTATCCTCATTCCCAGTGGTCAGTAAGTTTGTAAGTTCAGGCAGAAAATCCTGATATCCTATTAGCAGCCCTAAAGAAATGGAGCCTCATGACACATCTTCCGAAAGAAGCAGTCTCGTGTACGGTAGAGGAGATTCATATAATGTGATAAAGAAATCTAAAATTTAACTTTATTAAGATGTAAAGAGACTTTACTATGTGTATTAGTTTCTTAAGGCTGCTGTAAAAAATGTGTCCAAAACTTCAATGTTTGAACTAAACACAGAAATTTCCTCTGTCATAGTTACAAGTTTTGAAGTACAAAATCAGTGTCCTCGCATGGTTACTCTCTCTCTCTGAAACCTCTATGGAGACTCCTTCCTTGCTTCTTCTAGCTTCTTATTGTTCCAGGTGTTTGTTGCCTTGTGAAAACATAACTCCCTGTATGTGTCTGTGTTTGTGTCTCTTCTTCCCTTCTTATAAGCACACAAATCATATAAGATTAGGGCCTACACTAATGAGTTCATTTTAATTGAATTATATCTGCAAGGAGCCAATACTCCAATGCAGACACACTTATGGAAACCAGAGGTTAGGTCCACTAGTAAGGACTGATCATCATTGCTAAGTAGAATAATAATTAAAAGTTATTTATATCTAATAATAGTATGAATATTGATTTATTTTCAATGATTGTTAGAAGCAGTTCCTTCTTGAAAAAAACTATGTTTTTAATCAGAGTAGTTTCCAAATCTTTTTTTTCTTTTTAAAAATTTATTTATATATTTATTTATTTTTAATTTTGCGGGTGGGTACATAATAGGTACATTTATTTATGGGGTACATGAAATGTTTTGATACAGGGATACAATGTGAAATAAGCATGTCATGGACAATGGGGTATCTATTCCCTTAAGCATTTATCCTTTGTGTTACAAACAATCCAATTATACTCTTTAAGTTATTTTAAAATGTATAATGACATTATTATTGACTATAGTCACCTTATTGTGCTATCAAATAGTAGGTCTTATTTATTCTATTTTTTTTAAGTACCCATTAACAATCCCCATCTCCTCCCCAGCTGCCCAATTATCTTTCACAGCTTCTGGTAACCATCTTTCTACTCTATCTCCATGAGTTCAATTTTTTTGATTTTCAGATCAAATAAGTGAGAACATGGGAAGTTTGCCTTTCTATGCCTGGCTTATTTAACTTAATAATCTCTAGTTCCGTCCGTGTTGCAAATGGCAGCATCTCATTCTTTTTATGGCTGAATAGTATTGCAGTGTGTATATTTGCCACATTTTCTTTATCCATTCATCTGTTGATGGACACTTAGGTTGCTTCCAAATTTCAGCTGTTGTAAATGGTGTTACAAACAACATGTGAGTGTAGAGATCTCTTTGAAATACTGATTTTTTTCCTGTAGCGATGTTTAGGGTCCTTATAGATTCTGGTGATTAATTTTTTTCAAATGGGTAGTTTGCAAATGTTTTCTCTCATTCTGTCAGTCGTCTCTTCACTTTGTTGATTGTATCCTTTGTTGTGCATAAGCTTTTTAACTCAATATGATTCCATTTGTCCATTTTTGTTTTGTTTGCCTGTGCTTACGGGATATTGCTCAAGAAATTTGTTCCTAGACCAATGTCCTGGAGATTTTCCCCAATGTTTTCTTGTAGTAGTTTCATAATTTAAGGTCTTAGATGTAACTCTTCAATCCATTTTGATTTGATTTTTGTATATGGCTAGAGACAGGGGCTTAGTTTCATTCTTCTGCGTATGGATATTCCATTTTCTCAGCATCATTTATTGAAGTGATTGCCTTTTCCCCAGTGCATGTTCTTGGCACCTTTGACAAAAATGAATTCACTCTAGGTATGTGGGTTTGTTTCTGGGCTCTATATTCTGTTCCATGGGTCTATTTGTCTGCTTTCATGGCAGTACTATGCTGTTTTGGTTATTGTAGCTCTGTAGTGTAATTTGAAGTACAGTAATGAGAATCTTCTTTTTGCTTAGCACATCTTTGACTACTCTGGGTCATTTGTGATTCCCAATAAATTTTAGGATTGTTTTTTCTATTTCTGTGAAAAATGTCGTTGGCGTTTTGCTAGGGATTGCATTTAAACTCTGGATTGCTTTGGGTAGCATGGACATTCTAACAATATTAATTCTTCCAATCCATGAACATGAATGTCTTTTCATTTTTTTGGTGTCCTTTTAATTTCTTTCATCAGCACTTTATAGTTTTCATTATAAAGATGTTTCACTTCTTTGGTTAAATTAATTCTTAGGTCTTTAATTTTATGTGTGACGTAAATGGAATTATGTTTTAGTTTTTACACATTGTTCACTGTTGGTTATAGAAATGCTACTGATTTTTGTATATTGATTTCATAACCTGCAAGTTTGCACAATTTGTTTATCAGTACTAACAGTTTTCTTGTGGAATCTTTAGGTTTTTTAAAATACAGAATAATATTATCTGAAAATCACAATAATTTAACTTCTTTCTTTCCAATTTAAGTGACCTTTATTTCTTTCTTTTGTCTGATTGCTCTAGCTAGAACTTCCAGTACTATGTTGAATAACAGTGGGGACAGTGGGCATCCTTGTGTTCCAGAAATTAGAGGAAAGGCTTTCAATTTTTCCCCATTCAGTATAATATTAACTCTAGATCTGTTGTATGTGGCTTTTATTTTGTACTTTCTATACCCAGGTTTTCAGCGTTTTTATTATGAAAGGATGTTGAATTTTATCAAATATATTTTATCATCAGTTGAAATTATATGGATTTATTCTTCATTCTGTTGATATGACATATCACATTGATTGATTTGTGTAAGTTGAACCATCCTTACATTCCAGGGATAAATCCTATTTGGTCATGGTGAATGATCTTTTTAATGTATTGTTGAATACAATTTGCTAGTAGTATTTTGATGAGGACTTTTACATCAATATTGATCAGAAATATTGGCCTGTGGTTTTTTTTTTAATGTATCTTTTTCTGGTTTTGGTATCAGAGTAACACTGGCCTTGTAGAATTAGTCTGGAAGTAATCTCTACTCTTTTATTTTTTGAACTAGTTTGAGTAAAATTGATATTATTTCTTCTTTAAATGTTTGTTAGAATTCAACAGGAAAGCCATCAGGTTCCAGGCTTCTCATTATGGAAGACTTTTTATTATGGCATTATTTTTGTTAGTTATTATTGGTGTGTTCAAGTATGGCCTTTTTTGGTTCAATTTGGGAAGATTGCATGTACCTAGAAATTTGTCTATTTCTTCTAGATTTTCTAATTTATTGGCATAAAGATGCTCATAGTAGCCACTAATGATTCTTTGACTTTTTATTGTAGCAGTAGTAATGTCTCCTTTTTATCTCTGATTTTATTTTTTTAGATCTCTTCTGTTTTCTTAGTCTGGCTAAAGGTTTCTCAATGTTTGTTTAACTTTTCAAAAACCCAACTATTTGTTTCAATGATCATTTGTATTGCTTTTTAATGTGAATTTTATTTCTTCTGTTATTTTTGTTATTTATTTTCTCCTAATAATTTTGAGTTTGATTTGCTCTTGCTTTTCTAGTTCTTTAAAATGCATCCTTAGAATGTTTGTTTTAAGTGTTTTCTGTTTTTAATGTAGGCACTTACAGCTATAAAATTATTTCTTAGTACTGCTGTTGCTGTATCCCATAGGTTTTGGTATGTTGTGTGTCCATTATCACCTATGTGAAGAAATTGTCCAATTTCCTTCTTAGTCTCTTTCTTGACCTATTGGTCATTATGAAACATATTGTTTAATTTCCATATATTTGTATAAGTTTCCAAATTTTCTCTTGATATAAATCTCTAGTTTTATTCCACTGTGGTCAGAGATGCTTGATGTTATTTCAATTTCTTGAAAGTGTTATTAGTTCTTTTGTTACTTAACATATTGTCTATCATTGAGAGTAATCCACATGCTGAGAAAAATAATGTTTTTGGTCTTCTACATCTTTGGTGATTTGGCATCTAATTGATTTATCAATTACTGAGAGGAAATTATTGATATCTTCAACTGTAGTCATGAATTGTTTACTTTCTTCTACTTTTGTCATTTTGCTCTATAGTTCTTGAAGCCTTGTTATTAGGTAAATATACTAAGATAATTATCTTCATAAATTGATCCTTTTAAAATTATGAAATTTATCATTTATAAATTATGAAATTATTCCTTTATCCTTTCTAAATTATGAAATTATTCCTTTATCTTTGGTAATACTCTTCATTTTACAGTCTATGCGTCTGTTATACTCATGCTAGCTTTCTTATGCTTAATATTTCCACGATACATGCTTTTATTTTTAACCTGAATGTACCTATAAATTTAATGAGTTTTTGTAATAAACAAATACTTGATTTTTCCTTTTATGTACAGTCAGACAATTTCTGATTTTTTCCTTAAGATATTTAGTTTAACTAGATTTGATATAGTGATTGACTGATTTGGATTTAAGTCTACCCTCTTAGTGTTTGTTTCCCTTGGTACTGCCTGCTGTTTGTGCCTGTTTCTCCTTTATTACTTTTAAAAAGTGAGAATAAATCAAGTATTTTGTAGCATCCCATTCCATTTCCCATGTTAGTGTTTTAGATGTGCTTGTGTTTGGAGTGTTGTGTGTTTATTGTATAGTATAAAGATTATAACGTGTATCTGTAATTTATCTCAGCTTATCACAGCTTATCTTCAAGCAGTATTCTACTACTTTACAAACAATATTAAAACCTTACAACTGTATATATTCAATTACCACTCTCCTAGTCTTTGTGCCCTATTTGTTATATATTTAACTTTTAGGTATGCCTTTATTCACAAAATATATTGATCCTTTTTTTAATTTAAAAACTAATAACATGATGTAAACATATTTTTAAACATATGGATGAGTGTATATAATAAGAATAATATATATATTGACTGACATATGTGCTCCTTCATACTATCTTTGTTCCTCCCTGAAAAAGTGGTATCACTTTCTTTAACCTAAAGAGCCTCTTTTAAGATTTCTTATAGCTGAGCTCTACTGCAAATTATTTATTTCAGCTTTTGTTTGCTTGGAAAAGAAGGTATTGATTTTTCCATCATTTAAAAAATATTTTTCTGGATATATAATTCTAGGCTGACATTTTATTAGTTTTGTATCACTTAAATGATTCTGTTTAATTGTTTTCCAGACTCCATTTTTTTCTGATAACAAATTACCTTATTTGTGCTATTGTTTCTCTTTATTAAAGACATCTTTTTTTCTGGCTGCCCTCAAAATATTTTTCTTCATCTCAAATTTTCAGCTCTCTGGCAATGAGGTGCTAAGTGTTATTTACTTGTATTAATCACTCTTGGCTTTCTCTAAACTTCTTGTATCTACAGATTGATATGTTACTTAAATTTGGCTAAATTGTTGGCCAGTATATTTTCAATTTTTTTTACTCTATTTTTACTCTTTTTTTTCCTTCTGCTATTCCAGTTATACCTGTGCTAGACTGTTTAATATTATCCCATATGATATTCCTGCCATAGTAAATATTTTTTCTTCTTACTTTTCACTTTAGAAAAAAAATTATTGACTTTTCTTCAATTTTGGTAGGTTTTCTTTTTTGGTATCAGTCCATCAATAAGCCAATTGCAATAATTCTTTAGGCCCAATAACACTTTTTTGTAATATTTTCATTGGGATCCTTTTCGTAATTTCTTGCCTCTTGCAAAAAAAGCTTTAGTTATTTACACATCTTGTCTACCCTATCCACTTGGTACTTTAACATATTTATCTTAGTTATTATAAAGCATCTTTTGAGGCCAGGCGCAGTAGCTCACGCCTGTAATCCCAGAACTTTGGGAGGCCAAGCTGGGCAGATCACCTGAGGTCAGGAGTTGAAGACCCATCTGGCCAACATGGTGAAACCCTGTCTCTATTAAAAATACAAGAATTAGCTGGGAGTGGTGGTGGGTGCCTGTTATCCCGGCTACTTGGGAGGCTGACACAGGAGAATCGTTTGAACCCTGGCGGCGGAGGTTGCAGTGAGCTGAGATCGCGCCACTGCACTCCGGCCTGGGGAACAGAGTGAGACTCCGACTCAAAAAAAGTATCTTTTGATAATTTCATTGCAGATATTCAAGAAATATTCTTGTTTTGTTGTTTCGTGGACTCTATTGTTTGTTTTTCTTTCCTTAATCAGATTCTATTGACTATTTTTTTTTTCTTGGTGATAAACAAGTTTGCATTGCTGCTTTGAGAAAAATTGTATTTTTTTCTTAAATGTGACTATTCTTTCTGAAACAGTGCACAGTAAGACAAATACTATTTACAGAAAGAAATTGTATGTACCTTCTTCATTCAAGACATTAATGTTGAGTTTTAAATATGTCTAACTTCTACTTGAGCTGGGCCTTTGTTTTGACTTTACTGATATTCAGTTTACTACAAACTTAAAAGTATTAAGACAAGGGTCAGAATCTTCCTTCTAGCAATACTTGTGATGGAGGACCTGGTGGGTTTATCCTAGGTAGCTGTCCAGTTTTCGAACTTCAGCAGGACCCACCTGCCTATCCTTTGGGGAGGGCTTCTCAGCTCTCTTGTCCCTCTATCATATATCAGCAACCAATGAAGTTTCTCTCAGAGGGAGGTCTATCAACTCTGTTAGCCTGACCCCCAGTCTTTTTTGATAACACTTGGAAGAGCCCATGGAAAACGAGTTTTCATTAGTACAGATATCCTTTGTGTCTGGGAATCTGAGAGTTTCTAAATCCATGTTGTCAGATACGATATAAATTCAACTAATTTGGATATATAAATTAAATAATGTTTATAATTTGGTTGCTCAGTAAGTGAGGCACATTTCATATTCGTAAAAGTCGTATATGGCTAGTGTTAGTGGCAACTACATTAGATAGTGCAGAACATTTCCGTCAACATAAAAAGTTCCATTAGATAAATCGAAATCACTTTGCTTTGAAATATTTGTGAATAGTTCAACTGTTTTCCTCTTACCAGCATTTATGATGATAACTTTCTCCTTCTTTCAATAAACTGCCAAGGATAAAAGGAGCCATGAGTTTCAGTCTCTCTCTCTCTCCTTCTTTCCTTTAGACTGGAACATCACATTTTCAATTTTAGATTTTAAGGTTTCTTTATTACTTCTTAAATTTTCCAAAAAAGTTTTAACATGACTTTGTAAGTTGCTTGTTCACTTTGTTGGGGTAGAACAATATTGTCTTGTAAATTTCTGCATTCTAAGCTGGAGCAGAAACTCTTAACTGGATTTTGAGACATAAGCTTCATTCTTAAAAACAAATAACACACACACACGCACACACGCAAACAAACGAATGTGCGTAGTTGGAATGGTTAGGTGTTAGAGTCGAGTAGTAGTGGATGGCAGAACAGACATAAAGTTCAGGGTCTTGAGCTTTGGTAATCCTAATATTATTATACTTTCTAGCCATCATAATAATTAACATTACATATCAGAGGATTATAAAAAGTCAGGGTTGTAAGGGATCTCAAAGTCCACCTAGTCAGAAAATCTACTAAAGCAATAAAATGTACCTAATGATATTATAATTTCTCCTTGAATAGGAATGGGAAAGTAACTGCTTCCTTGAAAAGGAAGACAACATTGAGAGGTGCTTATAACACGGCATCTCACCTCCCCCAGAAAAAAAAAAAAAAATCTGAAAAAAAGCAAGACTTCAAGACAGAAGTTGCAATATCTTTTATAACTGAATCTTGGAAGTGATATATTTTCAGTTGTGCTGATTCCTACTACTCACACACACCAACCCTGGAACAATGTGAGAAGAGACTAAACAATAATTTGAATACCAGGAAATAGGAATTACTAGGAACCATCTTAGGGCAGTTCACTACTGAACAGATTAAATTTTCAACTCAAAAAGTGAAACAAACAAAAAACTCTAGAATAAATTCTAGGATAAATATTTTATTCCTATGGAGTGGAAGAGTCCTTCCTAATATTCACACAAACCCATAAGCCATCAAAGAAACTGTTAGTATATTTTAATATGTAATACTAATAGGAAATATGTTTCAAAACATACCATAAACAAATTCGAAATCAAAACATCAAACTAGAAGCTATTTAATTAATTTATAAAGGAAATATGACCAATACATTAGATTGACCAAACTATATGACTAGGCAGTTAACAAGAAAATGTAAATAGATCTTAAACATAGGAAAAATGATATACTTCACTCATAGTAAGGAAAATGTGCATTAAACTGTATTAAAAGATTATTTTTCTCTGGCCAGATTGGCAAATATGTAAGTTTGAAAATGCATTATGTTGTCAAGATTGAAGGGAATATAAATTTAAATTGGCACAACTCGTGTGAATGGCACTTTTAGAATTTCCATTAAAATTATGAATATAAATATACACATCCCCTATCAATGCCCTCCTCCTGTCAATTCCCCTTTCAAGATTTATACTACAAACATACTTTTACATATGCTAATGGAGTCTGTAAGAGGCTACTTAATATAGCATCGTTTCCAATAGTAACACATTTGAAACAAACTGAATGCTAATCAATAGAGGATCGGTTAAATATTTTGTGGTACATCCAACAATAAAATGTGAAGATGCTATGAAAAAATAAGGTAGTTCTTTGTAGTCCAAAATAGAGGGGTTGCCAATATATACTGACTAAAAAATGTGGATAGTAGTGTATAAAGAATTCACCATTTGTGTAAAAATAAGATATATATTCATACGTAGTTATGTGTGCATCGAATACCTTTGTATGATACATAAGGTACTAATAATAGTGCTCCTATCACAGGCAGTGTAAATAACTGGGAGATATAGAAACATTTTACTGTACAGCCTTTTAAACTTTTTGAATTTTTGAACCATGGTGATTGCTATAAACTGAAGTACATCCTTCCAAAATTCACATGTTGAAGCCTTAACCTGCAATATAATGGTATCTGGAGGTAATTAGAGTTAGAAGAGATTATGAGGGTGGCATCTTCATGATGAGCTTAATGGCTTTATAGGGAGAGAAAGAGTAAAAGATCTTTTTGTCTCTGCCATATGAGGACACAGGTGGCTGTGTGCAAACCACGAAGAGAGCTCTTACCAGGGATTTAGTCGGATAACAACTTAATCAGACTTCCCAGACTCCAGAACTGTGAGAAATAAATGTCTGTTGTTTGAGCTACCTAGTCTATGATATTTTGTTATGGCAGCCTGTACAGACTAATACAGGGATGTATTAAAATTTCAAAAAATTAAATCAAGAAAAATGATTCCATTGACAACATAATGTTCTTCATGTACATTTGCAAGATATACTAACAAAATATACCCAGACATTTTAAATCTTACCTGAAACACTGCTGGCACACACACAAAAATATGACGATGACATACCTTGTGTTCAGCAATAAATGCTGACATCCTTCTTAGGCTTTAGACATTTTGTCAACTTTTGTCGCATTTGTCAGCAGTTGCTGCAACTGAACTGTAGCAGACATAGTGATGTATTGAAAACCTATATATTAGTTTTTGTTTTTATAGTGTCATACACAAGCCTCTGGTTGTATAACCATTGACAGCTAGTAGCAGAGCAATTTGGAAGTCAGACTGTGCCTGGTAAGAGTAACAGAAACTAGGGAGAGTCTCATTTATGGATTTTCAGTTAGTGCAGTTGATTCATATGGATACTATATCTGCCTCATCCATTTCATTTAAATATCTTACATCTTTGAATTTGCTGGTGATAATTATTTTAAAAATAGAATTTAGTAATTGATAAAGGAGAAGAGAGATAAATATATGTAGATCTAGAGTTGATGTTCTACTAATATAGCTTAGAAAAATATTGAGGATTCACATTATGCTGTTACACTGGTGGGAAATAAACAATGAGTAAGGGGGTTTAGAAAACTAGGTCAGATAGCTCTGCTACACTTTAGCAAGATATTTAAGGAAGAAACTGAGGCATATTACCATTTGAATTTGCAAAATAATTGGACGAACACAACTGGGTATCATGCCAAGCAAAGTCAGATAAGTATTTCTCCAAGTTTCCTAACTCAAGTATCCATGACACTTGATATATGAAGCTATGGTTAGACTGAGAATGGGAGTACACAGATGAAATCAGGTGCTTTATTGGAGATAAAATACTGTTGAGGACAGCTTAAGTTAGTGACAGCCCTTAAATAACACGGCGGTGGGGGGGAGCTCTAATAATGACAGATGGATTAATATGCCACTAGAAAGATCAAGAAAGATTCCACAGAGTAGGTTATATTTAAGTTGAGTTGTGTAGGATGAATGGGAGTTTTTCAATCAGATTGGGGATGGGAAGGGTTGGTATGGGAAGGAGAAACATTATAGAAAAATAATATTTTATAGGAGGTTTCATTGTGCAATGAGACTTCAAACAGATAAAAAAGGGCAGGCATTTCTGTATGACTGACATCAGAATTCGTGGTGAAAGCAAAGTTTAGGATAAGAAAGAAGGCATAAAAAGTGGCATAGATGAAATCATGCATGGCTTCATATATTGTTCTTATAAATTTTTAGTATAACATGTAAGAAACTAGGAGTTATTCTTTATGATAAAAACATCAATTGAGAACCACCACTCCATCAGATAGAGAGAATGAAGATCTGAAATAAAAAGTTAGCAGTGAAAGGAAACAAGAGTTGGTCAGCAGAAGATATATAAGATATCACCTTTGGGAATAAAGAAAAGGGAATGTCAGGAATGCATTACAAGACAAGATGCTATATTTGAATTATCTTATTGTTATCGAGTTTCAGAAGAGTCACCATAGTTTGAGTTCAAGCATTATCAGTAAAAATAAAACTAGGACTGGGCGCGGTGGCTCACACCTGTAATCCCAGCACTTTGGGAGGCCGAGGTCGGTGGATCACCTGAGGTCAGGAGTTCAAGGCCAGCCTGGTCAACATGGCAAAACCTCGTGTCTACTAAAAATACAAAAATTAGCCGGGCATAGTGACAGGTGCCTGTAATTCCAGTTACTCGGGAGACTGAGGCAGGAGAATCACTTGAACCCAGGAGGCAGAGGTTGCAGTGAGCTGATGTTTGTGCCACTGCACTTAATCCTGGGCAACAGAGTGAGACTCCCTCTCTAAATAGATAAATAAATAAATAAATAAACAAACTAAATTTTAAAGAAATATACTAGCTCATTGTTACAGCACTTGACAAAAGGATGACCACAAGCTGATTCTGTAAGCAATAGTCCATCAACCATATCAACCATATATCAGACTCTGAAGAAAAGGTTAAGAATTTACTTGAGGTTGAAGAAGCCAGGGATTCAGATTTATTTAGAGAGGGATGTGAATGTGCTCGCATTCCATGGGTGAGAAGAATGATCTTCTACCTACCTCAAATCAAGTGAGGGGGTGCTTCAAGATGAGTTTGACATGTGTTCCCGGCAGTTTTAAGAGATGCAAAGACTGTTATCTGGCACGCATTTGAAAAAGTTGAATGTAAAATATCTATGACTTAAATTCAAATTTATCTGCATCTCTACAGAATAAAAACACAAGGCTACACATAAAACAAGTACAGCTTTGTCTCTCGCTGCCTTCCCTTCTCCCTCACTATAACCCACAGATGAGAAGGAAAGACTTGTAATAACAGCATTCGGTCACTTAATCCTCCAATATCTCTTCAGTGTGTACTGTATAACAAAACCATTTTTAGGTTCTGGGACACAGAGGCGAACAAAATAAACAAAACAAAAGAATGATCCTATCCTTACTAGAGTTTGAAAGTAATTGGGAAAAAAAAAAAAAAAAAAAAAAACAATTGGAGCTTCCCACTATTGCTTTCATAAATGTGAAAAAAAAAAGTTACAAGAGTAGGTGTAAAGTGACAACAAACAACGAAGCTTTTATCTGCTTGCACCCTATGAAGACTACCTCTTTGAATAAAGGTCTAGATTTCTGACTTAGATACATGGTAGAAACAGAGAAGGAATTCAGAATGGCTGCTATTCACAGTGCAGGGGACAAGAGCCTAAAAGGCTGTGGAGTTGAGGAATGTTTTCAAGTGTGTGTGTGTGTGTGTGTGTCTGTTGCTGATGAGTTCAGTTTTATACCTGTTGACTTTGAGAAGGCTATGGGCCATCCAGATGGAGATTCCAAGTATACAGTTGTAGATACAGATGTGGAACTTAGGTGAGAGATTTGGCAACATAATTTAGATTGTGTCATTACCGTATAGGTCATAATTGAAGCATTAGGAGCAGATGAATTTACCCACAGCAAGTGCAAGAAGTAATAAAGTGAAGAGAAACTAGGGGAAAACTCTTAGAAGCATAAATTTATTTTGGACAGGCAGAGGAATGATAATTCCACAAGAAGACTAAGAAAGAATGGCCAGAGAGGTAGAAGAAAAGGTAAAAATGTTTTTTAGTAGTCAGAAGAAAAAAGAGTTTCAAAAACAAAGAAATGAAAAATAGCTTCAAACACATCAGAAGAGTCAGTTAAGCTGAGGACTTTTAAGAGGCTGTAAATCTGGAACATTGGGAGATCAACACCACTAATGATCTTTCTTGGAGCAGCTAAGGGGAGCGGCAGGATGAATCATAGCATATGACATTTATAACAGTGATTCTGACTCTTGGGTAATATGTGGACCATCTTAAAAGGAAAAAATATCATGTGACTTAAATAATTTTGATCATGTTACTTAAATATTTACAAACCTAAAATCATGTGCAATTTCCAAAAAGTATAGATTAAACACATAACTCTAAAATTTAAATAAATTAATGTGATGATTTCCTGAAGTCAAATTAGAGCTCAGAACTTGAATATAATTATATAAAATATCTTGACAATTTTTTTTGAGCTTTGCAATGGCTCAGTTCTCCTGCTCCTTTCTTCCTTTCACACTTTTGTTTGCACAGCACATCACATTATCATCTGGCCTTTGCAGAGTGTGCACTCATTATATGTATCATAAAACTGTCCCTTTCATTTGTATTAAACAATAAAAGATGTACTAATTGGCATCAACCTACTAAAAACACAAACACAAACCTGGCACCAACATTCTTCAAAACAGAAACAGAAATCTGGGCTCTGAAATGTCAAATTACAACATTGCAACGTATGTTACGAATATGGTAATCCTCTAGGTGACCCGCCGTAGACTGATAGTATTTATTAAGTCCCAGAAAAAATAACACAAATATGAATACTCACAGTCTCATAGAGTAAGCTCAGAACCTTGAGACTATGTCCCCAAACCCTAGTTTGAGAAGTAAAGCATTATCCTGTTACACCAAGATATACTGTTTTTCTTTATAAGCTGTAATTTGTGATGAACATAGGTGCTATCATATTAATCTTTATATCTTGCTGTCACTGATTACCACAGTTTTTGAAATGTAGGGATTCAGAAAATGTTTCAAAAATGCAAGAATAAATGAATGAATGTCACATTCTCTGTTTCCTAATATGAAGAATTGGGATTAAACAAAAAATATTTATAGGAACCAGTTGATCTTAATAACATTTTCCTCAATAATTTTGGTCCTGAATCAACTCATTAAGGCATGCCATGAAATAGAAAACAGCAACATAAAGTGAGAGCCTTAGAATCCAAGCAGCTCCCTATGGAGCTCAGTCCTAGGACTGCCCTTCTCCCAGTGGGCACTGTGATTCAGGTAGCCTCCTGACCTGACATGCCACAGTTGTTTGCTGACACACGTATCTGCGGCAGCAGCGCTTCAAAATTGCACTGTCCTTATCAACAAGCTGAAAACAAGTTGCCCACTGAGTAACCTTTTCACAGCAGGAAGCTGCTTTTACATATATGATGCTTCGGCCTGCTAATGGGTTCACAGATTTCTAGAAGCATTCAGCTAATTAAAACTTGGGCAGAGGTGGAAGTTCAGAGTGGAAGAAAGAAATCAACTACACGACGATAACACAAGCCAGCTAAGATCGCCGGAGGTTCATTGATTGAAGTTGAGTCACTCTTCTGGTAATTAAAAGGCCTGTGTGTCTTTATTATGGCGGTGGGTTCCAAATGACCAGGTCTCTCTGGCCTGCTTTACTGTTTGCTGTTTCCTAGTCCAGGGCTTTTGCTGACACTCTCTGCACCCTCTCCCTTTCTCTTTCTTTTACTTCTTCCCACTCACATACGTCCACCTGGAATGGCTTCTGCCAGTTCATGTTTCCTGCTTTCTTCCACACTTCTGGTCCACCCTTTCCCAGAAACTTTCTCAGACTACCATCTATGATGCCCAACTTTCTTTCCTCAGTCTGTGTTACATAGAAGCTTCCTGACTGATAACCTGAGGTCAAAGCAGAACGTGCACTTTGAAATGAAAGAGACTCACTCTCCATTTCTAGCTACAGTAACTAGATTTTGTGATCTTGAGAAGATGTCTTAAATTCGTGTTCTATCTACTCACCTGAAATTTTTGGGTAACGATCTCTATCTCATATGATTGTTGTAAGAATTAAATGAAATGATAGATCTAAATTACCCAACTCAGCATGTGGCACATAGTAGGTACTCAGTCAAGACAATCTACAGCTTTTGTTGATATTTTGTTATTGCATTTATCCAGTCTTTAGAAGTGGATAGTAAACTTAGCTGCTAAACTGCTCAGTTCTAATCTTCTGGATTGGCATATCTTTAATTAGGTAATAATATGCCTGGGAGCATGAAAGTCGTATTTTGTATCACAAATACCCAATATAGCATCTATGACATAGAAAATGCATAGTGAGTATTACAGAATAAATGGATGCAGCGATGCATGAACTGTGAAAACTGATTACATGATTTATATCAGTGTTTAAACAACTAGCTATCATTTTATTTTAGCTGAAACATCACTCAGTATCTGCCTCTTGGTTCATATGACAGCTATTAAAGTCTCTGCTAGTTTTAAAAAATTAGTTTCATAGGATATTGCCTTATTGGCAAATATCCCCATCTCTAGTCTCCAGCACTACTGGAAATATCTGAAATATAAGAAACATGTTATTTTTCTGTGGTGATGTTAATATATTTCATTAAAATAAAACAATGTTAACTCTACGGTTGGTATATAAAGCTGCTGACACCAACTTTGTCACCACGCTGTCACTGTTCTAATTTTAGGAATGTTTGAACTGATTCAGCCTGGCCTCCATGCCTTCATGGGCTCCCTTGACTTTCACCTCACCATTCTTTCAGGGTTATTCCACATTCTACCCACCTAGGTCTCAAAGATCACATAGAAGCCTACCGCCATCCCAGCCGAGAGCCTGACTCCCCTAAATTGAAATAATGACTCGTATGTTGGGGATTGAACACTTTATTTCTCCAAGTGGAGATGGACTAATTTTCTTGTCCTAGAAGTCATCGCCTTTTACTTTCACACCAAACTTGAGAGTGTGTTGCTCTGTTTCTTTTCTATAAAGAGGAATGGGGATGCTCGTTATCAGGCTTCTTTTTTTTTTCAATCCACAAGTCATTTCTTATGTATGAAACTATCTCTACAACACCATTGTTATAACTGTATTTTTTAGTTTTCTGTTCCCCAGCACATTATGCTACCTAATCACCCATAGAAGAAACTTCAGACTCTTCTAGATTTTTTTTTTTTCCATATCCCTACTCACCACTTCCTTCTCTCCATCCAATCAACTAAATCTTTTTGATTGTGTTTGGAATGTCTTCCATGTCAGTCTTAGCTGCTTCCCTCCTTTCTATTCACATCGCCACTACCTTGGTTCAGGCACACATCTCTCTTTAGGACTAACCAACTTCCTTGTCTTCAGGCTTTTGTTTCTTTAGCCCAATTTTCATACTGCTTCTAACATTTTCTTTGCAAAACATAGGTGTTATCTCAAATTCTGCTTCTCAAAATCTGTAAATAGCTCCTGCTTTTCTTCAAAATAAACTCCAAACTTTTTAGCATGGTATTCACAATTGAACTTCAAACTACTTTTTCAGATTCAAATTTCAATTCACTCTTCCTGGAATATTAAACTCAACTTTAACAGGATACTTACTCTCCACAGACCCTAAACACTTTTCTTTCTCGGTATTTCTGCTCATACTTTCCTCTGCCTGGATGGCCATACACATTCATTTGATTTCTGTTTACTGGAATCTTTTTCTTCCCTCAGGCTCAGATTTAGTGCCATGGTCTCTCTATTCAGAATCAGTCATTTGCTGTTCTACATCCAAAGAACAATCTTTGTCTCTAGATTTAACATTTATTTCATTATGACTCATGTAATATCAAGTATTTTCCTATATGCTTTCTGCTGGAATTTAAGCCCCAAGAGGCTGAGGATAAACTCCAGACCCTCATAACACATAGAAAAATGATTGGTACTAGAATGAACACAATACATATTTGTTACTTTATTCAGAAAACATGTAAAATTTTCAACTCTATTTGAAAACACGAATGGTTCTTTTATGCACACATTGATGACAAAAATCTATTCGATTGGGTGAATCCTTTGTCTATCTAATCTGAGAATGAAGCTTCCGGCTAAATTTTACTGCAAGATCAAATTTCTTTTCAATAACAAAGGCCCTTTCTTTCTCTCACTGAAGTCAAAGCCCTTGGAGTTATATATAAGAATCTGTTTATTTTCTAAATTAATAACATCCCGACACCCTGTGGAAGTGCTGGAGGTAGATTTCCTTTAGACTGATAGACTGTCAATGATTTAGTTTAGCTACTACTGTGCCAGAAAATGACAAATCCATTACTAAGCAGCATGCCCTGATTTCATAGTTTAAGAAATTGAAACAAAAAGGAATTTGGAGCAAGATAACTGAATTGGAATGAAAGAAAATAACATCTCAGACATCTCACCATATGATTGAAAGATAATATATTTAACATCACATACTTGAGGAGACTAAAACAGATTTTTAAATTTTAGGCATGCATTTTAACTATAGGTGGGGATGTGTGCTCGCTCTTATAGACTAAAAAAACAAAACAAAACAAAACAAATGATATATAAAATGTTGGATTTTACTCTCTTTATACTTATGCTAATATTGATATATTGTATCAGAATTTCCATATGTTTTATTTTTTCTTTAAAACGCAGACCAGACTTTTGCCTTTAATAGGGAAACAACTGCTAACTGATACATTTAAAGAAACTTGACTCATAGCGTTAGAAGAGAAAATTCAGAGTCCTTAAAGCATTTGAATAATTTAACTCAGTGCATATTTATGGTGCTTTGTTTTAATAACAAAATTGCCAAATCTTTCTCACATTTATCATTCCATTTGAACCTCAAAACAACCCTGTGAGAAAGTAATATTACTCCCATTTTCCAATGAGGTCAAAGGGACTCAAAGGATCAAAATGATCCTTCTCAGCTACTAACTGAGTGTGGAATTGATGCATTATACCTTGTAATCCTGTATAATTTTTATTCTGGTCTGCTCTGTTTTACTTCATACTATGTAGCTTGTTTTGTGTTAAGCACTGGAAAGAATACAAAGTTTGAAAGCAAAAGACACTTGCCCTTGTATTTGGTTCGGTTGATAAAATATATTCAAATGATTAGTGTTTATGAATATGTAGGTCAGTGATTGCGGGTAAGAATATTTTTGATCAGTAAGGAGATAGAGAAAATTATCCAACTAATTTTAATAGACCTTTCTTAAATCTTCTTAACCTGCATATGTACACCTTGAGTAACAATTTGCTTCTTAGAAATAAAGCAGGATGAATCAAGGTGGGTTGGCCAAAAATAAGGTCATTTGCAATTATTTACTTATTTTAGAAAGGCAGATTGACATCTGCAATGCCTCATTTAGATGTGTGTGAAGTCTTAGACGCTTGACTACCGTATGTTCTACTACAGATGGACCTTGAGAACTTCTTTGGAGGTTGCAGCAGGAGAGCACGGACACACCTACACCCTTAACCTAAGAGCTATCCTTCTCTACTGGGAAAGGTAGTCCTTTTTGAATGAGTCTGTGGCTTCAGCAGGGACAGACATCAAACAGTGAGGGAGGAAAGGGACACCTGCTTAGCCAGCTAGATCAACCAAATCTGTCCCAGTGATCAATGAGGTGACAGATGTCATACCCAAATTGTTCTCACATTCTTAAAAATTGTTAGATAATGTACATAGACTTATCCCTGTTTCTTATCAATCTCTGACCTATATCCCATCCCTTGTCCATCCCTAAGCCTCACTCTACTCTCTACTTATTCCTGAGCCTCACATCAACTCTTGTCATCAGCCTACCCCTTATCTCATCCATCCCTGACCACTTAGATAAGAGCTGGCAATAGGAGTGTTTGAATTGTGTAGTTCATGTATTATTTGGTTATTTTTTTAGCATGTGAAACAAAACAGACTTGTCAAAGTGAACCTACATAAAAATGCCTATGAGAAATAGTAGATTGCAAAAAAAAAATTATTGACATCAAGTTGACTATGTCAAAATGATTAGCTAAAAGATTGTGTTAGTTACTTGTTGCTATGTAACAAATTACCCCAAAACTTAACATCTTAGACACAACAAATATTTATTTTCTCACAGTTTCTGTGGGTACAGAATTTGCAAATGCCTTAGCTGAGTATTTCTGGCAATCAAGTTGTCCTCTGGAATGCAATCCTCTGAAGGCATGATTGAGGCTGGAGGATTCCTTTCCAAGATGGCTTACTCAAATGACTGTTAGCAGAAGGCCTCAGTTCCTTGCTTGATATAGGCAGAAGGTCTCTGTTTCTTATTATGAGGACCTTTCCATAGAGCCAGTTGAGTATCTCACAATATGGTGGCTGCCTTTTCCTAAGAACACATGATCCAAGCAAGAGGGTATAAGCAAGGCAGACACCACGTCTTTTACTCTTTTATAATCTAGCTTCAGATGCCACAGATTTCTTCCACACTTAAAACAATGTTGTTACAATGGGAGTGAATAGCCCAAAGTTGTACATATATGAAGGCAGAGGATCATTGGGCCTATTTTGGAAGTTGGCAGTCACAAGGTGCTGTATACTCTTAAGAAGCACAGAAAAAAAATAGGTCTGGCATTGGAGAGAGTAATATCCTTGTATCAGGAAATCTTGGGTGAGTAGGAGGGGAAAGCCTCTTTGAGAACACTTAAATCTTGTACTTCAGTTTGATGTTGAATTCTTCAATGTGCTTTGAAACTGTCACCTTAGATCAGGGATCAGAAAACTATGCCCTGTGGGTCAACTATGGCCTGAGGATGGTTTTTGTTTGAACAATGAGCTAAAAATATTTTTTGATAGTTTTAAAGAGCTATAAAATAAGTAGATAGAAGATAGGTAGACGATAGATAGATAGATAGATAGATAGATAGATAGATAGATAGATGATAGAGAGAGAGAGAGAGAGAGATGCAACAAAGACTATATGTAGCCTACAAAGTCTAAAACATTTACTAAGTGACCCTAAAACAATTGCCAATCTTGTCATAATCTATCAAAACACATAAAATAACTAACAAAAAGAAGTTTAAATTCCGCTACGTTGTCTGATAGGATATACAGACATGGATGAAGAAGTATATTTCCCCCTCCTAGAAGGTAGATCAACAAGGGGCACTAAACCCTTAACTTCTCCACTTAAAGTAATTATAATGAAAATTAAATATCTACAGATGTCCTTATTCCAGCATATCCCAAACCACCAATTTTAATCTTAACTGCGCACACACAAAAAAGATTATCTGGTGAAATAGGTTTCAGGAATACCACACATCCTGTCCTATTTTTGGAGATTCAGAACTTATTATAATGATAAATGACCTGATAAGTTCTGCCATAATTCATTTTGAAGACTTAATCCAGCACCTCCAAATTCCATTTTTCATGGACCATTTTTATTTACATGTTAATATATACTTATATCTATGTGTTTACCTGGAAAATATATTTTCATTGTTCCACTTCAGGGTACTCTAATAGGCTTCATTCATCCCTAGTTATGCTAATGTAAGTGTGAGAATCCTTTCCCATCATAATTCTAGATATCCACAATTCCTTTGTGAGCTTGCAAGTGTCCCAGAAGCACTGTCTTGAGATATCTTTAAAGCAACGCTGGATATATGCTGAGTCTCTTAGAACAGGGTGATCTAAACTCTTATAGGTAATTGGCTCTTGTGGACACTAAGTCCATACTAAGCCAAGTTCCTGTGTGACTAAACTGATAGCTGTCTGGCACAGCTCTTGATAATGGGACAGTAGGCTGATCAAAACTCTCATTTAACTCGCCTCCTGACAGTTGCATAATGCTGCTTTACCGCATTCTCATGTTCTCATTTTCAGATAATTTTCCTGTGGATGGGACCCTATATTTCAACAAAACCCCAGTTGATTCAAATGCAGTTAGATTACTGACCAGCACATGAAAACACAAAGGTTTCAACAATCTGTTTCATAAGAATGCCAGCTTTTGGTGATTTACAGAATTAAGTTCAATTTTGCGCTTTTTGTTTTATATTATACATACACACACACACACACATATATAGGCACATTAGACACGTGCATTTTTATATACAAGCAGATTAAAATGATACTTGCATATATGACAGATACTCCTAGTAAACGTGTTCAATTGCAAGTGCAATAATCGTGCTGATATTTTAGGGATAATCCTGAGTCCACTCTAATGAACGTAAAAGTGGAAGCAATTCACCAAACTTCAACGCTGCAACTTCAAAGACCAGTGCTTTTCGGAGTGTTTTGAAATTGGCCTGTACAGCTCAGCAGAGCCAGTTGTAAACATCTCTTCCCAACTGCACCTTCGGAAGCTGTACATGAATAGCCCCAAATTGATCATGGGAGGAGTATCTGCACGACATAAATAAGCAAATGATGCACATGAGGACATTTGAAAACATTTGTCAGCACACCACTGTTTGAGATGAATGTAGGAATGACCACAGTGATTTGCTATAACAACTGAGGCTGAGAATGTCGCTTCATGTTTGTTGTTTTGTTCTTGGTTTTGGAACGGAGTGTTGTAGAAGATTAAGAATCACACCAACCTCGATACAAATTCTGTGGTTTTCACTTCCTAGCTTTGTGGTCTTTTGGTATTTGAGATTCAGTTTAACAATATAAAATGTGCATAGGAACATGAATTCCTATGAAGAATGTGTGGGTATTGTAGATAGCTTTTGTAAACTATGTTACATAGTACCTGGCACATGGTAGGCACTTACATGTGTGCTCACTACTATTATTATTCTCATCTCAACTCTAGTAGCAGTGATGTCAGCTCAAGCCTGAACTAGGTTTTCATTTCTAGATTTCTGCATAGATGTCCTCATTGTTTCCCTTGCCTTCCTGCATCAGCTGACACAGAAAACCCTGTGCCCTCTTCGTTGTGACTGTAGAGCTTCTCTAGGACTGCGGGCTCAAAGTGCGGTCCGCATACTCTCAGATGCCTGTGACTGTAGAGCTTCTCTAGGACTGCGGGCTCAAAGTGCGGTCCACATACTCTCAGATGCCTGGAAGACATTCTGCTTCCTTGCAGTCCAGAACGAGGGATAAGGGTAGGAATGAAAGTAATTTTAGGCTGAGAAACAACATTAGATTACTGCCTCACGATTTTATGCTGACCCCACCACACCCACACAAACACACACACTAGTTCTTTCAAAGGAAATATACACGAAGAAGCAATGACAGATAAGGCACTTCAAATACACTGAAGCGGCATATTTTCAAACATTTTGAAGGTTCTCTTGGGAAGGTCTGGAATTACAGATATATATAGTTAATCACTTCTGTAAGAAGAAGCCCACAGATCCTTAGGTAATAATCTGACCTTAGGCATGTTGAAAATCTAGAACAAAGTTTTCAGGTGTTTTTTTTGTTTGTTTGTTTCCATCAGAGGCCGCATTGTTGACCCTCCTCTACTAGCTAACCTGAAGGTATTTGCTGTCGGTCGTAACAAGAATTGATTCCCTTCCAGTCAATAGACATTTGCTAAGTGCTTGTGTGCATTTTAACTTCAATTTCCTTCTCTGAAAATGCAAATAAATTATTTTAGGCTTCAGGGGGATTATTTGAGATGTAATTGTTATTTTCCAGCCTGGCTGTGCTGCTATTTATTTTTATGTAACTATACAAACACAGGTGTGTATTTGCTGATATATTGCTTATTTGGATGAGAAAATCGGAGTCATTTCCAAAATAGCACAGTTTTGCAAGCTCTGGGGACCAGAACTGGGTTTTAGTCACCTTTCTATTGCCTTTATATCTGAGCAGAGTGCCTTGTACAGGAAGGTGCTGAGTAAATATTGGCTGTATTGAATCATTATTTATGCCTCAGATGTCCTCAGCAAAGAGGCTCCTGTACATTGAAATCCATCATCTAAGATCCTAAGTGCATTGTCATCATTTGAAACACAGAAAAAATTCATGATAAGGTTATTGAATGTTTCACAAGGTCTTTAGACAGTAAAGTAAATGTTTTTTGGTGTTTTCAGTACTTGTCTGAATTCCCACACCTGCATACCTCTACTGTAGACAGATATGATGATTGTCTCCTACCTTAACCCTGATTCTGGCCCTTAGCATGAAGCATATTAGAAATATTTGCTTTAGTAAAGATGGCTTAGTGTTCATAGCCATTTTGGTTGATGTCTTAAATTTTCTGCCAAGACTCTACCTGAGTTTTAACCATCATTACTTATTCTCTCTGCATCCCTGTTAATAAGATTTTCTGGGTATCATGAGTTTCCTTCCTTCCTTCCTTCTTTCCTTCTTTCTTTCCTTCTTTCCTTTTTTCCTTCTTTCCTTCTTTCCTTCCTTCCTTCTTTCCTTCTTTCCTTCTTTCCTTCCTTCCTCCATTCCTTCCTTCCTTCCTTCCTTCCTTCCTTCCTTCCTTCCTTCCTTCCTTCCTTCCTTCCTTCCTTCCCCCTTCCCTCCCTCCATCCCTCCCTCCTTCCTTTCTTCTTCCCTTTCTTCTTTCCACAGACTATATCATAACATCTATAAATGCCCAAGCCTTATGTGAAACACTGCAAATTCAGTGAGAAATGATATAACATTGCCATCTTTAAAGAGCAATGTCTTAAAAAATACAACAAAATGATTAGCTTGATTATAACATTGTACAGCATATTCCTGCTTTTACAGAAAGGTAAATATATTGGAAAAGTATTGGTGTTGTTACATTTTGACACATGAATTAGTTTGCTAGAGTTGCCATAACAAGATACCACAGACTGGGTGGCTTAAACAACAGGAACTTTGTTTCTTAACAGTTCTGGAGGCTAGAAGGCCAAGATCAAGGTGTCAGCATAGTTGGTTTCTTATTAAGGCCTCTCCCCTTGGCTTGTAGATGGCTAGCTTCTTCCAGCATCTTCACATGGTCTTTCCTCTATTTGTGTCCATCTCCTAATCTTCTCTTCTATCAGTCATATTGGATTAGGGCCCATCCTTATGAACTCGTTTTACCTTAATTATCTCTTTGAAGGCCCTGTCTCCAAATAGAGTCATATTTGAAAATACTAGGGGTTATGACTTCAACATATGAATTTTAAAGAGACACAAGTCAGCTCATAATAATACAAAAGAAAATTCAGCCTCAGAGACATTGTGTAACATGCCAAGTTATTCTAGTAAGTAAATGGTAGAATTAGGATATAACCTAATACCTACATAATTCTAGAGTTCACATTCTTTCCACTCTATTGCCTTTCCAAACTCCTGTTGCCAAACTACTGAATTTGGGTTCTGTTCCTTATTCCCCATCACTTTCTCTTCACAAAAAATGGTTTAGCCCCACTGGTCCCTAAGCCTTCCACTTGATTTTCAGAACCCACGAAAATCTGACTTTGTATATTTGATTATATCTTCAATTTTTACCAACATTATCGTGCTTGTACTAATCTCCCTCTATTTCTGATCAGATCTGCTGTCAGAGATATCTACTGCTTGCAAATACACATGGGCTCCTCCATATATTCTAGCTTCATTGTAGTTAGGCAGAGGTCAGGTAGGTCTTTCTAGGCTGTAGGATGTCAGTAGAAATAATGTGTGATCCTTTCTGTGCCTATTAAGAACCTTTATTGCAAGTTCCCACTTTACTTTCTCTTCCCCTGCTCTGGAGACTTTAATCTACATGTTGACATAACAACATTATTGAGATCAAATATGTCTGGATATTTGAGTCACTGCATGGAGGACAACTGCTTTAATTTACATTTCCTCTATTAAGATTAGAGAGAGCAAAAAATATAATACTGTGGCATTAAACTAGTACTATTTTTGGATTAACTTGTTACTACAGCATAGACTCATCTATCCTAATATAGACCAGTCACATTGGAATTGTGTTGCCTTCCTGTTTTCCCGTGAATCACTGATCCCCACAGTCTCTAAGGTTATCTTCCTTACCTAGAGAGAGAAAACAGTCATATGTCTTCCCGGAAAAATCTGACCTTCTGCCCGTACATTTTTGTTCTTCACAACTGCAATGACCATCAGAACACTCTGATATAATTGGACTGCCACTTGCAGTCCTGCGTTGGTTGGCTGCCACCCAAACTCCAGGCCTGAGAGTAGGGCACATCCCTATACCTGCGTGCTGTGTGTCTTGATTCCTGTACTATACTGGCGTTTCAATTTCCTTTACAACTCAGCCAAAACTGGTCTGGAAAAATACAGCTTCAAAAAAAATATCCCCAGTTGTTAATTTAGTGAGACTGAAATTATGTTAGCTCATTGAAATTTAATTGCTAATGGGTTATAAGATCTTAGGAACTACAGACCCAGCATCTGTCTCTTTTTAGTGTCTCAATTATCACCACAATAATTTAATGGCATCCTGTTGAAGAAACGTCTTTGACATGCTAATGAATGGCACCCTGCTCATTTCCATGAACTTCACATTCCCTAGGTGATAATTTAAAGCCAGGCATTTTACATTTGTATCATCACATGGCCACACTGACTTAAAGGTTCAATAAAACGATGTACTAAAAAAATGCTTAACACTAAATTGCAAATGTCTTAAACTGTAGTCTCTTATAATTTTATAAATATGCTTCAAAATTGAGACAAGCCAAGATAATCCTAATATGTACTTTATTATCTAATTTAATCATGACCCTTTTGTATTCATGCTCATCTGTTTGACTATTTCATCTGTGTCTAATCAATGGCCCCATCTGTAATATTTTACTTCTCAAATCAATTATTTCTTTTCTTTATGTTTTACTTTTTTCAGATTGTACTATATTATTTGCTTTTTATTAATTTTATGTAACCTATTTGACACACACACTAAATTCTGACTTTGTTTGTATTAAATTTTAAATAGCAACAGCCTAAATTTAATTTCTAGCCACCTAAAATTATTTTTAGAAAAAGAGAAAATCTAAATAAATAAATATATAAATACATTTAATGTTCAATTCATTAATTCAAATAACAAGAAAGTTGTTTTATACTGAGATTTATAACTGAATTTAGATTTACAAAAGTAATCATTTTGAGGTTTTTGCTTGTTATATTTGGTTAATGTAAAATATTATTTGCTTACAAGACATTGATAATATTTTTGTAAGCACAGTTCTATACCTAAGTTGCAACCATGATTAATTTAATGTGGAACTTTCAAGTCTTTGCAAAAGAAAGGTTTGAGTGGTCCAAAGAGAAGAGAACAAAAAACCAGAAACCACAAACTGAGAGAGTTAAGTTGGAAATAAGGAAGCATTTATTGATGATGAAGTTCACTCAGTTCTACTGTAAGGTGAAGAAGGTTGAGAATTTTCTTCTCTGCAGACCTTAAAAGAAATGATAAGTACTAATTTATTTGGAAATATTTCCATGATATATTTCTGAATTTGGCCAAATAGCTGATGAGGTGTCTCCTTGTGATTGGGTGCAATTGCTGAAAGGTAAACAAGAGAAAACTGCTATCATTTAGGTTGTTTCAACTGCAGTCAGGGAGCCCAATCTGAACTATGTTTGTAACGAGTTTCAATTTCACACAGCAGTCTGAAACTTGCGTATCTTGGCAACTTAGACTGGTGATGTATGGAACATGAATCCTATTATCCAGACTCTTTCCAATCTGATGAAAATCAATTTCTTCTGATACTCTGATGCAATAGAAAGTAAGAATTAGGTAATTGCCTGGAAAACTTTGGAGAGTTCATGAAAAGCCTCAAGCTGCTTCTCCTCCATGGGCAATAGAGCAATAGAGGCTGGAGTTAGAAAAGAGCTGAGTTCACGTGTTCACAGCTAGCCCTTCTGACACCAACCATCCCTATGCCAATGTTGAATATTGCAGTTCAGCCCAAGCAACTGTACCTGAGAGGCATAGCATTCAGCAGAAGTTTCTTGTCTCACAGGTCACAGGTTAGAAGGCATGCACACTCCTGTAACTGCTACCCAAATGGAGCAGATTTCTCAGACATAGTCCCCTTTTCTGAGGAGAAACAACATTTTATTAATTCTCCCTAGGCCTGGTGAAAAAAAGGACAATGAGTCCCTCAGTTTCAATGGAGGAATTGAAAGGGGTATGTAGAAAATGCAATATACAAATGCATTCATACTAGAAATTAAAAATAAAAAATACAGGCATTGAAAGTAGTTTCCAGCAAAATAGACTTTATCTGTAAAGCACCAGTTGGCTAGAGATAAATGGTATCAATAATAGGTACAAATAATTATGTATGTAATTAACCTTACCTGACAATTACACATATGACTTGGGATCACCATTCATGGGGTTTAAAAACAAGTGCTTATTAAGTAGTTATTTCATTTAAATTAATAAATATTCTACACATACTATGTATAAGGTAACATAATATATGCTGTGGTGGCTACAGAGACAAAGTTTCTATTCAAAAGGGATTTACAGTTTAGAAAGAAAAATGAAGGAACTAACATTTGTTGAAACTTAACTGTGTGTCACACATTGTGCTGAGCACCCTTCATGCATCACTTTATTTGATCTTTGCAATTGAATAACATTGGTTTATTTTTCTCTTTATTTTATGGCTGAGAAAACTGAGGCTCAAAGACATAAAATGACGTCTCAGATTAAATTTTTAGTACCTGATATAGCCAGGATAGCAGGCACATTTTTATATCACAAAGAATAATGTGTCTGATATGTTGAGAAAGTAATTAAAACAAGTTATTATGCATTTCATCTCCTTTAACACAGTTATTCAGTTTAGTAACCGAGTGCTCAGTTATCAGTGTATGACATTTTCTTTACTTTTGTGTCTTGGATTTAAGCTAGTTTCAATTTCCATCTCAAAATATTGTCTTCTCTTCTAGTTTCCCTGATCTCACTAAGTGACTATGACATCCTTTCTGCTCATCAGGCTATCATGCTTAGTCATCTCTGACTCTTCTCTTTCTTTTGCACCCTATATTCAGTCAACTAGCAATTCTTATCAGTTCCACCCTTAAAAGACACTCAAATTTTAGGTTTTTCACCTGTTGCTATCACTGTGCTCCAAGTATCCACCATTTCTTGTTTGTTTTTTATATTTGGGTAGTCTCCTAATGAGCCTGTTTCTTGTGCCCCTCATTCCCAACACAGCTGCCAGAATGACCTTGTTAAACATGGTATATTGCATCTATTCTCTGCCCAAACATTCCATCGGCTCTCTGTCTCATTCAGAGTCAAAGACAAAGTTCTTACAATGGCCTGCAACAGACCCCCACTCCCCACCTCGCCCTAATCATCTGGTGACATGCTATCTTTATAACTTCATTTTCTCCTCTTCCCTTTCACTCACTCAGTTGCAGCAACAGTAGCCAGCTTGTCCTTCCTGGAATACACCAAATACACACTTGCCTCATGGTCTCAGGCTCTCTCTTCCAATGACAGTCTTCACCCAGATATTTTCAGGGGAGGGTAGTATCTATGAGATGCCTTGAAATATTCATATTAACTGAACTATCAAGTTTACTTCTAAGGATTCCTCCAAATGAAATAATCCAATGTGCAAATACTTATTGACAGCGATATATAAGTAGTAGAATATATTTGTGAATACTATCAAGATATAGAAAATCTATAAATGTTAATATTATGAGTTTCTTTAAGTACATTATGACACCTTGATACCATAAGCTACTGTTCATCCATTGAAAATTATATCGGAAAACAATATTTGTTCCTATGAGAAATATTCCAAATTGTTACCATTTTATAAAATGACTAAAATATATCTGAGCCAAACAAATAGGGTAAACCATCCAGGTTACTCCCTAGGTGCCAATATATATGGTATGTTAGAATATCAGTAGGAATATAATGAAGCTTAGAAAATAATATTTATCTAAGTATCTTTCAGGAAGAGTACAATTTTGGGGGAATAGCTATTTCACTGTGGCAATTAGGGTGGATCTAGAATGGTGAGCCCCCCCACCCCAAGATCATGCTCTGATACTAAAACATGGCCACAAAACTTCCTTTCACGTAGAATTCACCCAATTAACTATATGGCTTTTGCTTGGATCTGGGAGGTTTACAAGTTTGGAGCCATAGTAGAAGAAGCTTAATCCATGCCATGATAACCAAGACAATGGACAAAAGGCCTGGAAGGCATTTTAGAAGACTTCCAGGCTATTCCTCCTATCAGAGACCTGGAAGCTTAGGAGGAAAAAAATGTTTTCCTGGACCTGGCTAGGGCATTACTGCTTTGTGCCACCCCAGGAGGCTGTTCCTTTCACCCCGGCCATGCTGGATACAACTTTCTCTCAAAGGGCCCCAGATACTACTATGGCTGCTGCTTCAGAGTATGCAAGCTGTAAGTCTTGGTAGATTCCATGTGATGTTAAACTTGTAGGCCTGCAGTGTGCAAGACTGAAGGATGCTTGGCAGCCTCACCTACATTTTAGAGGATGTATGAGAATGCTTACATGCCCAGGCAGAAGTTTGCTGCTAGGGTGGAGCCCTCACAAAGAAACTCTGCTAGGACAGTGCAGAGGGGAAATGTTGGTATTGAAGGCCCCCCCATAGACTTCCCACTGGGGCACTCCTAGTGAAACTGTGGGAAAGGGGACACCATCCTCCAGCATCCAGAATGGTAGATCCAATAGCAACTTGTACCCTTAGCCTAGAAATGCTGCAACCACTTAATTCTAAACCCTGAAAGCATCAGTGGGGATTGTAACCTGCAAAGCCACAGGAGTGGAGCTGACCAAGGCCTTGGGACATCACCCCTTACACTAGTGTGTCCTGGATATGAGATATGGAGTCAGAAGATTATTTTGCAGCTTTAATACTTAATGACTGCCCTGGTGTGTTTCAAACTTGCTTGGGGATTTTTGCTTTCTTTTGACCAATTTCTTCATCTTTGAATGGGAATGTTTACCCAATGCAGGTACCCCCATTGTATCTTGGAGGTAAATAATTTATTCTGATTTTACAGATTCATAGGTGGAGTAAACTTAAATCCTGATGAGACTTTGACTTGAACTTTGGACTTTTGAGTTAATGTTGGAATGAGTTAAGACTTTGGGGGACTATTGAGAAAGGATGATTGTATTTTGAAATGTGAGAAGAACATAAGATTTGAGCAGCCAGTGGCAGAATGATATGGTTTGGGTATTTGTCCCACACAAATCTCATGTTCAAATGTAATCCCCAATGTTGGAAGTAAGCTTGGTGGAAGGTGTTTGGGTCATTGGGGCAGATCCCTCATGGCTTAGTGTTTTAATATTGATAATGAGTGGATTCTCATGAGATATGGTTGTTTAAAAATGTGTAGCACCTCCCACCTTGCTCCTGCTCTCACCATGTGATACAGTGATCCCTCTTCTGTCTTTTACCATGATTGTAAGCTCCCTGAGGCCTCCACAGAATTTGAACAGATTCCAGTGCCATGCTTCCTGTACAGCCAGGAGAACCATGAATGAATTAACCCTCTTTTCTTTATAAATGACTCAAAGGCAGGTAATTATAGCAACACAAAAAAGGCCTCACACAAGTACTTTCAAGGTATTTTATTTTGCCTTTCAGGTGTTTTTCTTTGGTGTTTGCCACAAGCTCATTTTTCAAGTAGAACAAATACTATTTACGGGAATGGAATATTGTAAATTGATAAAGAAAAGATGAATCTAAGTTTGTACAGCATTTGCAAAGATAGAGTGTTCAACCTGTTTAAAGATGTATTGAAAGAAAATGGTCGCAGAAAAGATGACTTTAGTTTTGACATTTGACGGTGACCTTGAAAAAGTAGGGAGCTTAGTGGTAGAAGAAATATTGCAGTGGATTAAGGAGCAGGAAGTAAGAAAAAAGTATTTCAACTAAAGATAAATGAATGAATTTCTGAGCAACATTGAGGATAAAATTGCCTTTCCAGAAATATTGAAGGATAGAGTATTTTAGGTCTAGGGATAACTAAAATAATTTATAGCTTTTCCGCCATACATTTACTTATCTTCTGTGTGCTAAGCATAACGTACAGTTATATACAAATAATAAGTATTTTAATCCTCATACCTCATAATCACCATGTGAAACTAGGCATTATTACCATCCACATTTTTACAGGTGACAAACTGAGACACAGAGATTCAATAACATTCCCCAGGGAACACAGTAAGTGGTAAGAATATGATTTGAATGTAAGTAATTTAAGCATTATAAATAGAAGCCATAACCATTAGATGACACTGCCTCTCCAGTATGGTTAATATGAACTACAAGGATAATAAAGAAGAGGGTCTGGCATTGGGAATACCATACACAGAGACAATATGCTTGTTCGTAAAAGATCAAGAGAAGCAGGATCCTGTGGGGATGAGAGTAGTAAAAAGGATGCGTACATCTTAATGCTACAGTAATTTGTGTGCAAGTTTCATTTTTAGAATTGGATGTTGTTGTTATATGTGGGAAAATGGAACTGCAGAGGGATTTCTAAGAAGAAACACAAAGCAAACAGAGTGTCTTGGTTTCCAGGTAAAGCAGAAGTAAAAGGTTTTCTTGTACAGAGATTCAAGGACAGAATCTTGTAGGACTGAGAACACTTATTAACAATGGGTAGAAAAGTACTGACAGAGCTTTTTGATTAACTAGAAGAGAGAGATTAAATAAAATTTCTATTGCAAGATACCTCTGTACTCTCTAAAGTCAGAACTTCTATGTGCATAAGAAGATCTTAGAGCATTCAGACTGAGATTGAGGTAGTGACCAATGTTAGGGTAGTGTTCCTCAGTGTCTAATCTGGATATGCTGCATCAGGAGCACCCAGGAACTTGTTACAAATGCAAACTATTAGTTCCCATTCCCCATAAAGACCTACTGAATTAGAAACTCTCAGTGTGGGTTTCAGGAGTCTGTGTGTTAGCAAGTTCTCCAGGTCATTTTGATGCAAGCTCAAGTGTGAAACCCCACTGCTCTAGAAAATTTATGAAACCATTAAAAAGTAGGTTTTCCTTGGAAAAAAAAATCCCTCATATATATCCCCACCTGCCCTCACAAAGACTTCACTGAATCTAGAGTTAGGAGGGAAACTGTTGAGAGACCTTATGGAAGGCAGCTGAGGACCCTGTGCCAGGCCTGGCTAAGTCCAGGTTCTGAAAAACGATAGTAAAGAGACTAAATTTATATGGCTAATTAGACATGGAGAAAATTTTAGTACACCTGAGCCAAAATAGTCATATTTTATCTATCTATCTATCTATCTATCTATCTATCTATCTATCTATCTATCTATCTATCTATCTATCTATCTGTCTGTCTGTCTTTCTGTCTGTCTGTCTGTCTATCTATCCATCCATCCATCCATCCATCCATCCATCCATCTATCTATCTATCTATCTATCTATCTATCTATCTATCTATCTATCTATCTATCTATCTATCTATCTTTTTTCTTTTACACCCAAGGAATATGCATGCATCCTTTGTGTCTTACCCCATTATGATCCTCACAAATGTCAGAAATCTCTAGTATAAGTAAAACTCTAGGAAGAGATGAGAGTTAGGGATGTACATTGCTCACATTACTTGATACTTTAAAAAAAATGTTTTATAATGCACCATAGCTATTTTGACTTGGGCATATCAAAACATCACCAATGTAAAAATGTTCATGTCAAATTGGCAATTTCAAAACATCCTGCTTCAGAAGCAAAATCTCAGAATCCAACAAATACTATTCACTTCAGAAGTATAAAATTGGCTCATTATAAAAATTAAAGTAAAAGACTTTTCAACATAATTAAACCCAACCCCTTTGGCAACATAACCCAGTTTGTGTTTTCTAGGGCTAGAATAAAAGTAAAAGAATATCATTCATTAATTGGTTATTATTATTCTGAACATGCCAGAAGATATTATAAAAGACATATCCAGAGGTTTGAGATTAGAGACTTCTCTAAGGGTCAGGGTTTTATATCTGGTCCAGATTGATTGAACAGGAGTGAAAGTGATTACTTGAGGCTTTCTCTGATGGATTAATTAGCTGTGAACAAAGCAACTCCTTGAAGTACAAGGTATTTTCATAAGCAGTTTCTCTTAGATATATAATCAGTTGCATACAAAAAGCACTTCTTCACGTAAGACTAATGTTCCTCTACAGCAAGGTGACAGCATTGTGTGGCAGAATTACTTAAACTTTTCCAATGAAGCTTCCTAACTGCATAGAAGTATCAATGAGTACCATAAACTCGGGGTGTCTTGGAGCATTTTCCACATCAATCTGTCTTACATGGAGAAGTGGTTTTCTTCTGATCACTCTGTCTTAATACCCACATCTATAAATTGGATATACTAATAATTTATTTACCATAATTTTCATGTTACGGTGAAATTTTAAAATAATGTACACTAAAAGTCTTATGTAAATTATGAAGTACTATAAAAATATCCAGAGTACTATGATTTTAATCATTTATTATTTGTACTAATCAACTTACCCAGACAGTTGTATTTGATTAATAGTTTGGTTATTAATTGTTTGGTTGTTTAAGGAAACACAACTTAAGTGTGAACAGAGAAAAATGCATGTAGATAACTTCAAATTATGCTTTACGGATTATTTATCACCATATAAAGAAAAGTGGAAATGTAATTTAGCTTAATCTTTCTCCCAACTAAAAGAATTCCCTTTTCAACATTAATTACACCATCTCCTTAATCATTTCTAGTAATATGGAGCTCACAACATATCAACACAGCTTTTTGCACCTCTAATTGTTAGAAAGCTTTTTCCTTGATTTCTGATTGCTCACTCTTATTGTCTAAAATATGTCCCCTCAAAATTTATATGATGAAGTCCTAACTCCTAGTATCTACAAATGTTACTCTATTTTGAGATAGATCCTTAAAGAGATAATTAAGGTAAAATGAGATCGTTACATTGAGCCCTATTCCAATATGACTGGTGTCTTCGTAAGAAGACGCAATACACACACAGAGAAATGACCATGTGAAATCATAGAGAGAAAATAGCCATCTACAATCCAAGGAGAGAGGCCTCAGAATGAAACCAACTCTGCCAACACTTTCATCTCAGATTTCTGGGGTTCAGAACTGTGAGAAAATAAATTTCTGTTGTTCAAGTCACCCAGCCTGATAACCCGTGTTGCAGAAGCCCTAGCAAACTAATACACCTACCTTCTTATTCCCGTCTATTAGTTCGACTTCTATTTTCTTGACTACTTCTCAAGAATCATTTCTTAGCATCATTATAGGCTTTGTAATATTTGAAAACAGCTTTAATGCTTAACTTTTAAACTTTTTAAGCTTTTAATATTTTATAATTCCACTCAGTTAAACAGTGGTGCAATGGCGCGATCTCGGCTCACCTCAAACTCCGTCTCCCGGGTTCAAGCGATTCTCCTGCCTCAGGCTCCCAAGTAGCTGGGGTTACAGGCATGCACCACCACGCCCGGCTAATTTTGTATTTTTCATTGAGATGGGGTTTCTCCATGTTGGTCAGGCTGGTCTCAAACTCCCAACCTCAGGTGATCCACCTGCCTCAACCTCCCAAAGTGCTGGGATTACAGGCGTGAGCCACTGCTGCCAGCCTAAACTTTAATCATTTCAACTGTGTTATATCTTCTGTGTTATGTCTACTACTATGCTGTGATAAAATGTTATATCTGGATCATTTTTACGTGAATTATTCTACACATGGGTTTAGAAGATAACTCTTTAGATTGTAATACAGACCTCACACTGACTGATAAAGATCATTTTGACTCTTCCTTCTATTATCAGCGCCTTCACTATTACTCCAGTCTTTGGTCAATTTGCTTCTCATCATGTTTTTGCTGTCTCATCCAAGTCAATGATAAAACTCCTGAACAAGATGAGGGCCATGCTTTTGTGTGGAAGTGGACAGATATTTATATTTTTATATATCATTTATATTTATAAATGAGCTGCATAGTCTCAACTGAACTGCAGAATAATGTCAAGCATTCTTGCCCTTTTATAGGAAGCCCCCTATAATCTGGGAAGTTTTCTCATCTCCAGCTCTATATCCCCATATTACTTGGATTCCATTTTATATTCTAGATTGAAAATACTAGAAGTTCAGAGAACGTGCCATGCTATTTCATGCCCCTGTTTCTTTAAGAATGCCTCTCCCTCTGTCTAGGATGTTACTTATTTTCCTTTTTACCTGCTCAATCTCTCCTTGTACTTTAAATCTCAATTTAAGCTCATTTTTTCTAGGAATATTTCTATGCCTTTCTTTCGCAACTCTTTTTCAGGTCACTGCTAATTTACTTAACTTCCCTCCATGATCCCATGGTTCCATTACAGAACATACTACACTGCACTGAAAGAATCTGTTTATATGTGTATTCTTACTCCCTAATGACACCACACACACACACACACACACACACACACACACACACACACACATGCTTTTAGAAACCCAGGCTGTCAGAGGTTCTACTTTTAACAAACATGACATAAGTAGCTTCCAAAATTCCCATGGTTACTGACAATGCAATCATCCAGAGAGGAAAACAGCACAGGGGAAGTTTATTTAGACTGGATCTGGAAGTTTTATATGTCATGTCCATCTACTTCTATTCATGTAGCAATAAACGCCCTAGTCTCATGGTCATGGCTAACTGGATGGGCAGCTGGGAAAATGTAGTCTGAGGTCTTAAAGAAGGGATGGGTGGGTTCTGATGGACAGCTATCAGACTGTGCCATACATATTCTCTCTCTTTTAATCCACATGCAACATTATGATCTAGTACTATTATCATTCTCACCTTAAGGAATTAAGACACAAATAATTTAGGAAACATGTCTAAAGTTGCATGACTATTAAATAGTTGACCTGGCTATCTAATCCAGTTTACCTACTCCAGAGTCCACACACATCACTATTACCACTACTGTAACCAACACACAAGCATGCACGCGCGCGCACACACACACACACACACAGAGAGGGTGGTTGGAAAAAGGAAAAAAGTAAGCACTTTAAGACCAGGGCCTATGTTTTATTCACTTCTGAATTTCAGTGCTCATGATAATATTAGGCAATGAATAAACAGTCATCAGATGAATGAGGAAATGAGTTTTTTAAATTTTCTTTCTTTATAATTTCACCTTCTATCTTAGATTCAGGAAATACATTTGCAGGTTTGTTACTTGGGTATACTGTGTAATGCTCAAGTTTAGGATACAATTGATCCCATCACACAAGTACTGAGCACAGTACTCAATAGTTAGGTTTTCAAACCTTGCACCATCTTCCGTCCCCCTCTAGTAGTCCTTAGTGTCTATTGTTGCCATCTTTATGTCCATGAGTACCCAACATTTAGCTCCCACTTGTAAGTGAGAACATGCGATATTCGGTTTTCTGTTCCTGCATTAATTCTCTTAGGGTAATGACCTCCAGCTGCATCCATGTTGCTGCAAAGACATGATTCCATTGATTTTTATGGCTGCATAGTATTCCATGGTGTATATGTACCATGTTTTCTTTATTCAATTCACCACTGATTAGCAACTAGATGGGTTCCATGTCTTTTCTATTGTGAGTAGCGTTGTGAAGAGCATGCAAACATATGTATCTTTTTGGTGGAACAATTCATTTTTTTGGTACATATACTCAGTAATGGCAGTTGTGTTTAAGTTGTTTAAGGAATCTCCAAACTGCCTTCCACAGTGGCTGCACTAATTTACATTCCCACTAACAGCGTAGGAGCATTTCCATTTCTCCCTGGTCTTGCCACCATCTGTTGTTTTTTGACTTTTTAATAACCATTCTGACTGGTGTGAGATGATATCTCTTAGTGGTTTTTTGATTTTTAGGAAATGAGCGTTGATTAGTTTATTCAAGCACTTAAAAATCCATTTGATTGTAGTGTCATTTAGTTTGTTTTATTTTCTTGTCTTTCTATATATGAGGAAATACTATTCAAATTCCTTTTTAAACGAAGGAAAAATAGTGCATGTAAGGGTACACACTCACACACACATGCCCCTTTCTACTAAATTAACCATTCTGGTAATCTACAATTATTAACATGACTTAGTATTGCTGAATCTATTCTGGCAACTACTAATCTCTATTAATGCTAGTAAGCTACCTATTTGCCAGTCTGTTTTTGAATTTTGTTGTGCATTAATATCAAGATCATAGGTCTGGAACTTCTAGTTTCACCATCTTTGGAAAAGAAACATAAATATGCCTGTTTTTGGTCTTCTGTCAGTTTATGCTGGTTTATCTATTAGGCTAAGCAAGATTTAAGGCACCAGCAAAGCAGAGATAAGAAAAAATTTTCACATAAAAAATGTATATTTCAAAAGAAAACACAGCATCAGAGGGTTATCAATAAATCCTCATACTTTTGTTTTATTTCTTTAACAATTACTTTGCTGTTGACTATGCTTTTTTATTCTTACGAATGGGGACAGTGGGTATCAATCTCATGAGTGCACAGGTCCACTTAAAGTTGCATCCAGTCTTCCAGCATTCTTCCTACTCTGCCCACATCTTCAAATATCACTGATAAAAATTTGTGTTTATATGTGAATACTCATTTGGGGAGCTTGATTTAATTTATCTGAATTAGGGTACTTGAATGGGTTTCAAGGCTTCACAGAAAGCACTTGCTTTCCAAGATCAGAAAACCTAACTGAGAAAGAGGCGCTCCATGTTTCGATAAGCCTAATTAAGGCAGAAGCCCTTACTTAAAAAGAAACAGAGTGGGTTCATTCCTAATGTTTCTTTGGTTCTGTGGTCATCAACTTCAATTTTTATTTTGTTATACAGAATTGGAACTGTTTTCTTATTTAAAAGTCACTAAAATTTTCACAATTTTTATTTGCACAAGAGCAGGCAATAAAGTCTGTAAGTGCAGTTTAAAATTACGTGCCTGTATCATCAGTGATTAATGATGAGTTAATAAGTTAAGGCCATTTAAATTACAATGCAATTAACCTGTGACAGTGTAGCATTCCCTCTGTTTTCTAGGTGACAAGTTAAGGCTTATTCACATTCAAAGGCTGAAAAGGGGATTTTCAGTATAACTGTAACCACTATGATAGACTTTTGGTTATATATACATGTAGATTATATATATATATATATATGTTATATATATGTTTTTTATATATAGGTTGATTATATATATAAGTTGTATAGGTTATGTATATAGAATACTCTAATATTGCAAAATATGAGGTCACATAAATCATCTTTCCCTTGACTGGAAGCTGTGCAAAGCATTTAATAGACAGTTGCCCATGCCCTCCATTATGGAAAACCACTCAGAATATTTTTAGATACTTAAGGTGGTTTGATCACATGAACTGTCTCAGTTCTAACAAGTGGTCATTTATCAGTCACACTGGTTGAAATACTGCTGCACCTACAGAAAGAACTTTATGTGTGAGCATGCTTATACGTGTGAATGAGTGATTAAAAGGACAGAAAGCCACTAGAAAAAAAGTTTTCTTAGCATTAATCACAGTTCTGCCTCCTCTTTATCTAAAACAAACAAACAAACAAAAACCTATCAATATATATAAGAAAATAACCAATCATACATTTACAATCCAGAATATAGTATTATGAATACTGTGGCCTTTCTCTCTCTCTGAGGGTGTTTGTAAGTCTCTCTGTGTGTGTCGGGGGGTGCGTAAGCACACATACGCATGTAGTTTGGCGTTTCACAAGAAACATAACTATATTCTTTTCCATTAAAATATTACAAATTAAACTATTATCTTGCTTAACTTCTACTCCCATTCTTATTTTTTTCTCCTATTCCCTATAAACACTAGTGTGAATTTGAAAGGTATTTTTCCATTTTTTTTTTTTTTTACATAAATACCTATAGAAAACATATAATACTGTTTGGTTTTCTGAAAAAGTTTTATATGAATAGCATGCTTTGTAAATGCCTTTTCAACTTACTTTAAAAAAACTCATAAATGTGTTTGTGACATTCATCTGTGTTGAAATACATCATAATTTATTTTCACAGCTGCACAGTGTTCTATTGTATGACTATGCAGCAAATTATCTAGTTCCATATTGATGGGCATTCAATTTATTTTCCATTTTAACTATAGGAAACGCTTCTAAAATGCATAGTGCTGTCTGTTTCCTCACCCTGTGTGGGAGAGGGCCTCTGACGACAAATTCCTGAGTTGTGCTATGTGGATACCTATAGCTCTTCAAGGTATTAATGGCTAACTGGCTCACCAGCATGGTATAATAATATCTTACGGTCAAATAAGATGCATATAAGAATATCATTTCCCCACAACCTTACTAAATTGGATATTACTATATATTTTAATGTTATTTCAGGCACATATCTATTATTTAAGTTGCTATAATAAGCATGTAACAAGTTTGGAATCCACATGTCTAAAAAAACTTTATTAAGAGTGAAAAAAATACTCATAGCACTTGACACAGTAATTTCATACCTAAGAATCTGTCTTAATAAAATATTAGAAAATCACATGGTTTAGGTTGCAAGGTGGGAAGTATGTGTATAGCAAAGATAACACTGGAGGAGAGAGAGAAGAAAATACAGCAAAGAAGAAAAGTGAAAATTAAAGGACAAAATGGAGACAAAGGAATCCTAATTGATCTTGTTCTGACAATATCTTCAGTGGAAGCTGAATACCTCATGACATCATTTACTTGGATGCCCAAAGTTCATGGGCATCTACCTACCTCAGTGCACTGTCTTCCTCTGGGAACTCAAGAGAGTGTTTGTTTCAGGTCCTCAAATAGAATGGACTTCCATTCAAAATGTCTCTTGTACTTCTTGAGTTGAGAGACAAAAACCCAGCATTGAACTTCCTGGAATTTGGCAGCAGTGTTAATTGTAATGAGCATGAAGTAGGGCCCTTAAAATGAGGTTCAAAATTAGCCTTCTGGTAAAGTTGCCTCTGGAACACTGTCTCCAAATTTTAGGTTGTGGAGTGGTTTGGATGGACAAATGGGAGAAAAAAACATCCTCAACTTGTTGACAATAAGTGTGTTGATGATAAGCAAATTAATAATTTGCTTGCGGTATTTTAGAATGTCTGAATAAATCAGGTTAGGATTTTTAAGAGCCCAGAGAGAATAGGGAATTTTCGTTCTCTTCCTTGTACCACCATATTTCAATGTGGCAAAAAATAACATGTTTATTAACAGACTCAGATCAACCTGTCTCTCTCTCTCTCTCTCTCTCTCTCTCTCTCTCTCCCTCCCCCTCCATTAAGTATGATACTAGCAGTGGATCTGTCATATACGTTTTTATTATGTTCCTTCTATCCCCACTTTTTTGAGGATTTTTTATCATGAAGTGATGTTGAACTTTATCAAATGTTGTTTCTGAATAAATTGAAATTACAGTAAGATTTTTGTCCTTCATTCTGTTGGTATATAAATCACATTGATTGATATGCATATGTTGAACCATCCTTGCATCCCTGGGATAAATCTCACTTTGTGATGTTGAATTATCTTATTAATATATTGTTGAATTTTGTTTTTTAGTATTTTAAGAATTTTTGCACCAATATTCATTAGTGATATTGGCCTACAGTTTTCTTGTTTTGATGTGTCTTTAATTAGTTTTTGGTATCACAGTAACACTGTTCTCTTAGAGTAAGTGTGAATGTGTTTCCTCTTCCTCTCTATTTTAGGATACATTGAGTAGGATTCATATTAATTTTTTAAATGTTTAGTAGAATTCAGTGGTGAAGTCATGGAGCCACAGGCTTTTATTTACTGGGAGACTTTTTCATATATCTTCAATCTCTTTACTTGTTTTTGGTCTGTTCATATTTTGGGTTTCCTCATGGTTCAGTCTTGGTATGTGGTATGTACCCAGGAATTTATACATTTCTCCTAGATGTTTTAATTCATTGGCATATAATTTCTCATAGTAGCCACAATTATCCTTTTAATTTCTGCAATATCAGTTGCAATGTCTCCTTTTTTATCTCTAATTTAATTTCTTTGGGTCTTCTCCCTTTTTTTTCTTCATTAGTCTGGGAAAGGTTTGTCAATTTCCTATAGTTTTTTTCAAAAATACAACTTTTTCTTTTATTTAAATTGTTACTGTTTTCTTCATTTCAAAAACATTTATTTCTGCTCTGATCTTTATTATTTATATTCTTCTACTTATTTGGGGTTACATTTGCTCTTGCTTTTCTAGTTCTTTTAGATGAATCATTAGTTTATTATTTTTTTTTCTTTTTTGGTGTAGGCACTTATAGCTATAAATTTCACTTTTAATACTGTTTTCACTGTATCCCATGGGTTTTGATATGTTGTATTTTCATTATCATTTATTTCAAAAAATTATAAATTTTCTTAATTTTTTCATTGACCTACTGGCCATTCAGGAGCATATTGTTTAATTTCCATGTGTTTGGATAGTTTCAAATAATGTTTTAAGACTTGTTTTGTGACCTAACATATGGTCTATCCTTGAGAATGATTTTTGTGTTGAGGAAAAGAATATGCAATCTACAGACTTTGGATGAAATGTTCTGTAAATATCTGCTAGGTTCATTTATTCTATAGTGCAGATTGAGTCTGATGGTTTTTTGTTGATTTTCTATTTAGAAGATGTGTACAATTCTGAAATTGGGGTGTTGAAGTCTCCAGCTATTATTGTATTGGGGTCCATCTCTTTAACTCTAATAATACTTGCTTTATATCTGAGTGCTCTAATGTTGGGTGTATCTATATTAACAATCATTATATTCTGTTGCTGGATTGACCCTTTTATTATTATTTAATGATCTTCTTTGTCTCTTTCTACAAATTTTCTCTTAAAATCTATTTTGTCTAAGTTCCTGCTCTTTTTTTGTTTCCATTGGCATGGAATATCTTTTTCCACCCCTTTATTTGTAGTCTGTGTGTACCTTTATAGGCAATGTGTGTTTCTTGCAGGCAACAGATTATTGGGTCATTTAAAAAAATTCATTCAGCCACTTTATGCCTTTTGATTGGACAGTTTAATTCATTTGCCTTCAATGTAATTACTAATGAGTAATTTTGTTTATTTGAGTCTTCTCCCAAATAAGTTGATAAGTAAGGTCTTATCAATAGTAACATTTTGTTATTTGTTTTATGGATGTTTTGTGAACTTCTCTTCCTTCTTTCTTTCCTTTGTATTTTTCTTTAAGTGAAGGTAATTTTCTTTTGTGGTATAATTTAATTTCTTGCTTTTTAATTCACATTTCTATTGTATATTTTTTGATTTGATGTCACCATGAGGCTTTCAAATACTATCTTATATCCCATTATTTTAAACTAATGACAACACAGATTGCATAAACAAAGACACAAAAGAAAATTAATAAAAACTCTACATTTTATATCCACACTTTTCAACATTTTGTTGTTTCTCTTTATGACTTATTGTACTGAGTATGCCTTGAAAATTTGTTTTAGTTATAATTTTTGATTGGTTCATCATTTACTCTTTCTAATTAGGATAAGAGTAGTTTACACACTGTAATTACAGTGTTTACTATTCTGGTTTTTTTTCTATGCAATCACTATTACCAGTGAGTTTGTATCTTCAGATGATTTCTTCTTGCTCATTAAGATCCTTTTCTTTCAGATGGAAGAATTTCCCTTTAGCATTTCTTTTCGGACAAATCTGGTGCTCGTGACATTTCTCAGCTTTTGTTTGGCTGGGAAGATCTTTATTTCTCCTTCTTACTTGAAGTTTATTTTTTTGGCTTTATTATTGTAAGTAAACTTTTTTTCTTCTTTTTCAGCACTTCCAATATGTCATGCCATTCTCTCCTGGCCTGTGAGGTTTTCACTGAAAATTCTGTTGCCAGACGTATTGAAACTCTATGGCATGTTATATTTTTTTTCTCTTCCTGCTTTTAGAATCCTTTCTTAGCCTTCAACTTGGGGATGTTGACTATTGGATGCCTTGAGGTGATCTTTGGGTTAAGTCTGCTTGGTATTCTATAACCTTCTTGTGCTTGAATGTTGTTATCTTTCTTCAGGTTTGGGAAGTTCTCTGTTGTTATCACTTTGAATAATCTTTCTACCAATCTCTTTCTCTACCTCCTCTTTAAGTCAATAACTCTTAGATTTTCCCTTTTGAGGCTACTTCCTAGATCTCATAAGCATACTTCATTATTTTGTTTTTCCTTTTGTCTCCTCTGGCTGTGTATTTTCAAATAACCTCCTTCAAGCTCACTAATTCTTTCTTCTACTTGATCAATTCTGCTATAATAGTACTCTGATGCATTCCTCATATGTCAGTTGCATTCTTCAAGTCTACAATTTATCTTTCTTAATTATTTCAATCTTTTGTTTAATTTGTCTGATAGAATTCTAAATTATTTCTCTGTGCTATCTTGAATTTCTTTTAGTTTCCTAGAAACAACTATTCCGGATTCTCTGAAAGGTCACAAATCTCTGTTACTTAAGGCTTGGTTCTTGGTGCCTTATTTGTTAGTTTGTTGAAGTCATGTTTTTCTGAATGATCTTGATGCTTGTAGATCTTCTTTGGTATCTTGACATAGAAGAGTTAGTTATTTTTTGTACTCTTGGCAGTCTGTGCTTGTTCATGCCCATACTTCTTGAGAAGTCTTTCTAGGTATTCAAAGAGACCTAGGCTTCAAGCCTAATATCATTATTGTTTTTTGCAGACTGTTTGACTGACTTAGTGGTCTTGAATAAGATCTGAAAGAAATTTCTGGCTTACCAGAGATTTTTTTTTTCTTTTCACTACTTTCTACCAACAAATGAAGAATCTCTGTCTGTGCTGGGCCACCAGGAACTGGGGGTGTGGTGATGCAGGCACCCCAGTGGCCACCACTACTGGGACTGTGCTGGGTCAGACCTGAAGCCAGCACAGCACTGGGTCTCACCCAAGGTTCTCTGTAACTATGAACTGGCTACTTATGATGTTCCTCCAAAGCCTTAGGGCTCTATGATTAGCAGTAGTGAAGCCAACCAGCTTTGTGTCCTTCCCTTCAGGTGGCAAGTTCCTCCAGGCCCTGGCCCAGTCCAGAGATGCTCCTTGGAAGCCATGGATTAGAGCAAACACCTTAGAAATTGACCTGATGGTCTATTCTACTTCAGCTAAGCTGGCACTCAAACCACAGTACGAGACATTTCTGCAGTCAAAGGAGACTCTCCCTATGGCCAATACCACCACCAGCCCATGGTGGGTTTCTGCCAAGCCATCACGAATGTCCACCTAACACCCAAAAGCTCTTCAGCCAAATTGTAGTGAATGCTGCCAGGCCTGGGACTCACCCTTCAGGGCAGTGGGGTCCCGTCTGGTACAGGCCAGGCCTGGAAATGCTGTCCAAGGGCCTAGGCCTCCAGCTGGAGACACCAAGGTCCACTTGTTGCTCTACCTCACTGTGGCTGAGCAGGTACCTAAGGTGCAAAGCAAAGATCCCCCCTTTACTTTTCCCTTTGCTTTTCTCAAGCAGAAGGAGTCCTTCACTGTAGCTACCATATCTGGATATGTGATAGCTCTCCCCCAGGAGCCAGCTTGCCTCAGAGTCCAAGGCCCATGGTGTACCCTCTGGGTATTGCTGCTGGTTATTCAGGTTCCAAGGCCTCTTTAGTCAGCAGGTGATAAATCCTGTCAGGACTGAGTCCTTCCTTTCAAGGTAGTAGGTTCTCTTTTGGCCCAGGGTGTGTCTGGAAATGTCATCTAGGAGCTAGGGCCTGGACGGTGGGCCTCATGACTCTGCTCTGTGCCCTTATCCTATTGTGACTGAGCTAGTATCCAACACACCAAACAAAGTTCCCTTTACTGTTTGCTCTTCTCTCATTAAGCCAAAGGAAGGAGTAACTTTTATTGTTGTGAGCTGCACTGCCTGGGATTGTGCAGGGATGATGAAAGCCCTCCCTTAGCCACACCACTCCCTAGGTCATGTGCCACTCTAGTTTACTGGCTCTAAGCCCACTGTAGCACTACGAGTTGCCTAGAAATTGCAGTCCTTGTGTCCTAGACTGCCTTTCAAGTTTATGTAGGACCGCAGAGTGCTTCAGCCCACGGTGATGAGGCTTGATGAGAAATTCAAGTTTCGACCACTGGGATGGGTGATTCCCCTCTGGCTAGGTCTGGTCCAAATGCTCCCCCTATGCATGGGTGCTGGCTGAGCCAAACAGAATTTTCCTCTCTACTATGACAGGGTAGCACTAAGTTCAATGTAAAGTCTCCCAGTCACTGCACACTCCCTTTCCTAGGTGCACATACTCTCCTTGCCACAGGGCTGCTGTTAGATGATGGGGATCAGTGATTCAAGAGTGTCTCTCTGACCCTCTTCAATGCTTCTTTTAGTGACATGAATTTAAAACCGGGTACTGTGATTGCTCACCTGATTTATTTTTCTTGTGGTGATGCTTTTCTGTGTGCAAATAGTCATTAAAATTTGGTGTTCTCGTGGGGTGGGAGGGAAATGAATGGTATAGACTTCTATTGCACCATCTTTCTCTGCCAACCTATGGATTTTATTTAAGAAATACAAGGATTGTTTGCCTTTGAAACTTCTGTCACTTTAATTCACACTATTAAAAGAATGACAAGAGGAAAAAAATCTCTGTAATTGCAGAAACTACTTGATAAAATTTCAAATAATTTATTATTAACATTTTTATAAAAATAGAAATTGAAGGGAATCTTCTTAATTTAAACAGAGTATCTAGAAACACACGCACACACAACAAATTTTCATACTTAATTGTGACATGTTTAAAGCTTTCACCATGTCATTAGGACTAAAGCAAAAGGTTGATTATCATCAGTTCTATTTAAAATTTTACTGATGTTATTCATTAGTGCAAAATGCAATGAAAAGAAATGTCTGTCATAAGTATTGAAAGCCAAGAAATAAAACTCATTTCTTGCAGATGACATAATTATGTATATTGAAAAGGAAAAAGAACCTATCTTGAGACAAACTTTTAAAATCAAGAAGAGAATTTGGAAATGATACTAGCTATAAGGTTAATACTGATAGTAAAACAATTATATTTCTATGCATTAGCATCAAATAATTAAAAAAAATAAAAATGGAATTAAGTATAAAATTTAAAATCTTACATATCTACTCATGAATTTAATGAAAATATGTAAGTCTTATACTCTAAAAAGTACAAATCACTACTGAGATAAATTGAAAAACACCAAGTAAACGAAAAGGTGTACCATTTTCACTCATTAAAACATTCTACCTTGTAAATTCTCTCAAACATCAATAAAATGTTAATAAAAATCTTTGCAAGTTGTGTATATGTGTTTGTGTGATAATTCAACAACTTATACAGAAATTCAGCAGGGCAAAATTACTCAAGAATATCAAAATATCTAACATGGAGTATAATTACTAGAGAGCAACAATTATAAATCCACTGTAATTTGGACAGTGTAGTATTTGTGTAATAATAGAAAAATAACCCAATGATGAGCCCAGAAAGTAGCCCACATATATATGTTAATGTAATTTATGACAAAGGTGCCACTATAGTATAGTAGGAAAAGGTTGGTATTTTAAGTAAATGGTGCTTGGACATTGGACATTTTTATATAAAAATGATCTCATCTGATACACAAGAATTATTTCCAGGTGTCTCATAAATCTGAAAATGAAAGCTAAAACAATAATGCCTTTGAGAGAACCTATAGGATAATATCTTTGTGATCTGGAGTAGGCAAAGATGTCTTCAGCAGGACATACATAGCATTTTCCATAGAGAAAAAAAAAGTTGATTCACTGTATCTTATTAAAGTTAAAAATTTATAATCTACAAAATGTATGCTTGAAAGAGTGAAGTAGTAAGTTATGAAGTGGGAAAAAACCCATATATATATATATATATATATATCTCAAAGGACCTGAATCCAAAATATTTAAGGAACTACAAATAATAAGAAGTCAAAAAATGTAATAGAAAAATGAATACAATTTAAAAAGACATGTCACCAAAGAGGATAACCAAAAAACCAATAAAAATGTAATGTTTAATCTTGATGACTAAACTAATTTTTATTCAGAGAAGTATATATTAAAACCTCAGTGTGATACTTCTATACATCAGAGTGGCTAAAATTAAAATACAAACAAACAAACTGAGGCGATTCCACGTATTGGTGAGAAGGAAGAAACAGGGTTTATTTGCATTGCTTGCAGATGTGCCAGTTCTATGGCATGGGAACACTGTTAGGAATACATACTAAGGCTGAATATATGAAAATTCTATGATCTAGCAATCCTGCTCCTAGATACATACCCAACAAAACGAGTGTATATTTTTACCAAAAGACATGTACAGGCATATCCATGGCAGCATTCTACGTAAGAGGCCAAATGTTGAAACTCCCCAAACGTTCATCAACAACAACAAAATGCATAAATATGTTGCAGGGTAATAACAAAATGAAATAGTATGCAGAAATGACAATGAACAAACTACAAAAACATATAATAACATATTGAGCAAAGGAAGCCAGACAGAAAAGAATACATAATGAAAGTATTTTCTGGTTCTATATGGTGTCTGCTGATATCCAGAGACCACTGTTGGGTAGTCTGAAACTACTGAACTGAAATCACTACATGTCACAGGATGTCAAGCAGCCTTCTAAAGATAATGTGAACGTCTTCACATTTATTCTTGGTTATTTGCTTCCTCGTGTCTGCACATGAGCTGCACTGCTTTCCTTTCTTTTTCTGAAAGAAGTGAAGCTTTTATCTGCTACAAGTCCTTCACACATGCTCTTCTTTTTGCATAGAACACTTTTTCCCACTACTTTTTCACTGCATACTTTCTACCTGACTTCATCTCTCAGTGTAAATATCATTTCTTTTTCTTTTTCTTTTTTTTTTTTTTTTGAGATAGAGTCTCGCTCTGTCGCCCAGGCTGGAGTGCAGTGGTGCGATCTCGGCTCACTGCAAGCTCCGCCTCTTGGGTTCACACCATTCTCCTGCCTCAGCCTCCCGAGTAGCTGGGACTACTGGCGCCCGCCACCACGCCCGGCTAATTTTTTGTATTTTTAAAAGAGACAGGGTTTCAGCGTGTGTTAGCCAGGATGGTCTGGATCTCCTGACCTTGTGATCCGCCCGCCTCAGCCTCCCAAAGTGCTGGGATTACAGGCGTGGGCCACCGTGCACGGCCAGTATCATTTCTTTAAGAAAGTCCTCAAGAACTCCCAATCTGAATTAGGGAAGTCCTGTTATTCTCTCCTAACAGCTCCTCCTGTTACTTCATAATTCTTAATCACAGTTTTTAACTTCTAATTTCTATAATTATTTGTTTATTTTCTGTCTCTTCTACCAGACTGTGAGTTCCATCAGGGAAGGACCACGTATGTCCTGTATCCTTTTCTACTTCACCGCTTATCTTGGTGTCTGACACATAGTAGAATCTAAATGTACTTGTAAAATGAATGAAGTATTGACTGAAATAATACAAGTAGGAAGGTGTTAAGTGGAGAGAGAGCCTTTAGCACCACAAACGCCAAGGTTAAAATCTTTCTATTATTTACTAGCCATTTAACACTGTACAAGTCTTTTTAACTTCGAACCTCTATTTCCTCATTTATAGAATAGGGGAAATTGACCTTTCCTTTGCAGCCTATTTAATTCCTCTGCTTTATTCCATGTCCAACTCAAGTTCCAACTCATCTGCAATCCATACCTCCAGTCATCATTTATCTTTATCTTTTATGATTGCCTGAAACACTGTAACTTGTATCAAACAACTCAGAACTTAATTTTGCTTTGGAACTGAGATAACATACTGTAAAATAAACAAGAGTATGAAACATACCTTTCAATTATTTGTACAACCGAAGCCCCACACAAGGTATCTAGTTGATATTCGCGGTAAATACACTAACACTGGTTATTGGAAAGTTGCTTACAGAGACCACAAAGCATCTTCATTTTAGAAAAGGAAGGGCTCTTAGCATCTACTTCACTTCTTTATTATACAGATGAGGCAACTGGTTATTACAAAGGAGATAGGACTTGCCCTAGGTTTTACCACTTGTGGGTCACAAATCAAGTGCACCCAGCCTACTTTAACATACTACCTTCAAGTTGCTCCAGCATCTCTGGGTTAAATCAGCATCCATCACCAAATGAAATATTAAGAGTTCAGGAGGAACAAAAAAGAGAAATCTTTCATGCAATATAGATGTCACTTTCAAAGGAAGGGGCAATATCACTTCAGCAACATCATACAAGATACATTTCAAATCGTGCTTTTTATAGATTGGCATTCAACACATCTGGTAGCTTCCAGAGGGACCAAAAGAATAAGAGTTTTACATTTCATTACAATCTGCAAAATATTAACTTCATCATACTCAAAAGAAAACAGAAATTATAAACTTATTAGAAATAGCCATTTGCACACTTTTTGTTATTTATTTTTATTAATGTGAAGTTCACATAACATGAATTAACCATTTTAAAGATTGCAATTCAGTAACATTTAATACACTCACAATGTTGTACAACTTCCACCTTTATCTAGTTTCAAAACATCTTTATTACCCTAAAAGCAAACTCCATACCCACTAAGCAGTTACTCCCCACACACATTTTAATATAATTTTAAATATGTGATGGGTAAAAATTAGATTTACAAGGAGTCAAAATTAGATTGACATTTTTGAAATGGTTGCAGCAATGTCCCTTTTTCTATTTCCATTAACCATGACCTTTTTATGAACTCCTATACACAGATATTTAGAGTTCGGTGTTTTCGGTCACTATAACTAATCAATGAATAACTAAAGGAAAAAGAATAACACATTTAAGCAAGTAGTTTTTTACAATTAAAGCATTATGGATAATCCAAATATTTTTTGAGATTTCTAAAGTGCTTTAGAGAACACTCTGAATATACAACAGCCCACCACCACCCACCCACACACACACACACACCCTCCCAACCCACAGATGAGCAGCTTTCATTTCCCTGTGAAGTTAGGAGCTTTGGCTGGAGAAGGAGCCTCTATTGGCTTTAGCTAATGAAGCGTCTCCTTTTGTAAACTGGCAGCGCTTTCGATCTGGCAGCTCTGAAAATCCCACCAGGGGGGCCTTGCACTAAACTAGTTTATTAATCGGTATGCTGCGTCTCAGTTTTCCAAGGTTGGTAATGTCCTCTGGTGTTGTGTGCATAGCAAGAAAATTACATGGTCAGGAGGGATGCTTTCCCTTTGGAAACACATAGCACAATCCAAAGTGAAAAATACAGTTACATTTATTTACAGTTACCCCCTCTCTGCTAATCTCATCAGCCTGTGGAATAATGGCACCACATGGCCAGATTCTGTTTTCCTAATAGGTACTAACAGAAACTATGCAGATTGCTAATTCTTCATTCCTCCACTCATTTCTTCTTGCAGATTTTCTTTTCCATTTTAATTCTTCCAGCCAGTCTCTATTAAAACTGCTTCGGTTTCTAAGCAAATGCATATTTATTATGGGATGTATTTGGTACGCCAAATCAATGCTTTCTGTTTTAAAGCCTTACAGAAATGTAACTAAATTTAACCTCCTTCCCCCAGGAGTTGGGTGCAGATAGTGGGGAACTTGAGAATATATTTATATCTGTTGTGATTTACATTTACCTTTAATTTTGGAACTTAAGTGCTTAATGTGTATTATTTATAAAGGATCCTAGGAACTACATAGTAAATAAGATTTAATGCATGTCTGAATTTGTTCAATTAAAGGGAAACCATTTAATAGAATCACAGAATCTTAACTAACACATAGTTTGGATACATCAAATTCCACCCTCTGATTTTATTTTTGAAGAAACTGAAATGCTTAGTATGGAAGGGTGTTGGTCAAGGTTGGACAGCAAGTTAGTGTCCAATCTGAACAGTCTCTCCTTTAGAAAACTGGAATTGGCTAAAAAGCCCGAGTTGATTTTCTCTGGAGAGCCTAATTGACATAATGATGATATAAAATAATTTGTGAAGTACTTACTGGGGCCAAGCACTTCCTAAAGCATTTTACATAAATTAACATACTTCATCTTCACCGCAATCCAGTCAAAAGTTGGTGTTTTTATCACCTCCATTTTACAGATACGGAAATGGAGGAACATAGAGGTTCCAGAGCAACTTGACCAAAGTGACACAGATAAAGTGGATTCAGGATTTGAACCCAGGCCTCCTGAATCCACTCAGAAAAGCCCCGTAGAGCTGGGAGCAGGCATGTGGTAGCCCACATGCAAACAGTTAAAATAGTCTGTAGAGAGGAAGGAACATGGCTGATATAGAGAAAGAAGCTGAGAAGAGATCCCACGTGGCCTCAGGGTAAAAGAACATGGCAGGAAGAAAAGGAAAGAGAAAAGGGGGAAGGGAGGGAGAGACAGAGATAGAGAGAGAGACAGAGAGAGAGAATGAGAGGAGGGAGAAAGAGAGGGAGACAGTCAAGAAAAAGTAAGGAGAAAAATAGCCTGATCATTTCCTATTTTCTATAAATTCTAGCTTTATTTCTTGCAAAGATTTCTGTGTGATTGTCCTGTGTTCTTATCACAAATCTATTTTTTCCTTAATGTTGATCTTCTTGGTGTGTACTTTTGTTACTACTTTCTTGCAACTAAAAAAAAATTGAGCTAGATAGGAACTGAAGTCTGCTGCTTTACACTAAGAAAAATTTCCATCTATTTTTGAGAAACCACTCAGAACAAAACTATGTCATTCACATTCTTATACTCCACTCCATCTTCCCTTTCTTTCACTCCCCCTCCCTCGGGGATTCTTGTACTCTTGCTTTGAGGGCACCTCCCATGGTTTCAAAGCCTCTTCCTTTTCACAACACTCCTCTTCTAGACCTCAACATAACTTCTTCCCTACTCCTTCTTTTACATTCTCACCCTCGTTATCTGTTATTCTAAATCCTTACTCCTCTTCTCTTTTTTGTCCTACCTCCATGTTCTCAAGCTCTTTAAATGAAACTAACAAAACAAGCACTTAAAGACAAAAAAATCCTGTACTAATACACCAGATTTAATGAATGTAGCTTTTGCTTATAAGCCACCGAATCTATGGTAGTTTATTCTAGCAGCTTGAACAGACGAAGATAGCATCTTATATTAATTCCTGAATATGTGGATAGTAACTTATACTTCATAAAGCAGTTTCACATAAGGCCTTTGTCTTAGTCACTGTTCTGTTGCTCTAACAGAAAACCTGAGACTGGATAATTTAGAAAAGAAAGAGGTCTTTTTAGTTCACAATTCTGGAGGCTGGGAGGCCCAAGGTTGGGCAGATGCATCTGGTAGGCTTCTGGTGAAGTCCTCGTGCTGTGTCATAATATAGACGAGAAGCAGAAGGGAAAGTGCACACATGCAAAGAGGCCAACAGGAGAGACAACCTCCCTGGGAAATAGTCAATTTCCACAAGCGCTAATCCAGTCTTGAGAGGACATTTATCTATCTTAACAAGCTAAACACCTCTTAAAGGCATCCCATGCCAACACTGCTACATTGGGTACCAAGCTTCAACATGAGTTTTGGTGGGGACAAACTGTGTTTAAGCCATAGCACCGTTTCATTAGATACAATGCATTAATAAGGTAAGTAGGGCAGGTAGGAGTTTTTTCATTTTAATGTTGAAAAAGTTTGTAATTTTATTCACTCACTTGCAAACACTTTTTGAGAAGAGACTATATTTTACCAGTTTTTTTTAATCCCTAAAGTGACAACACTTTAGTGAGCATTTCATGTTTTAAAAAATGCAGTGGAGGTAAGTGAATGAATAAATGAGCAACGGAAGAATGAGTGAATGTAATTATTAAGTGGCTTATCCACATTTTCTTGATATTACAAAGTAAAACCAATTCTAGAATTAAGGTGTCTGAGTCCTAGTGTAGGCCTTTTTTTTCATTATAGCTGCCTGCCAACACTCAGCATGAATCTTATTTACATAACTCTAACAAGTAGGAACTTTTAATACTATCTTAACTTTATTAATTGGAAAGGACTATCTTGAACCTGGTATTTCAAAGGCATTTTTCCCAACAGTACATTTATTTTTAGGAAAATCTGCAGATAGGCATTAAAAAGATATATAAGAGTATGGAGGAGGCAGCAATAGAAATAACTGGACATTTTAAAGGGAAACAAAACATGATTTATACATCTAAATGAGTGTTATTCTTCCACGTAGTCTCCCTGGTAGAATATACACATAGCCTTATAATGGTGTCATTGCTCAAAATGCCTTTAGAACTCTTCTAAGGGAAATGATGTCAGAGTCAGATCATTGAATTCATTGGAGAAATCACACAGAAATTTTACTTTATTAGTTTGTATTCACTTCAGATATAAAAATAAATCCTTTTGGACTTACGACACTGCAGAATGTCAGATAGAGTTTTAATTTGACATTTATTTTAAAACCACATCCTGAATTTTCTTTTAATAATAAAAATATGCTGAAAAATTAATAGATTTCATAGGTGGTAACTTTTGTCAGAAGTGCTACATATTATGTAAATTAGGAGTGCCTATTTCAGACATGAGTTAATTTATTTAATCTTATTCAACTTGTTGTGGTTCCTGTAAGCATTATCAAATATGTGATGAGAATAACAGACACCAGTTCAAGAGCCATGTGCCTTTAAGATGACTGCCTAGAAATTAAACGGCTCTGCTGTGCTCTTCCAGTCTATTGAGAACAGCTGGTTTTGGTTTCCGTGTTTTTAAGATAAAAATATCTGAAGGAAGCATCAGGAATTTTGATCTTGATCATACTTTTTGAAATAAATTTCAGGGGCATCTGTGTTGAGAGGATATGGTGCACAATTACTTTATATATTTGATTGAGTAATTTTTAATTCATTCATTTATTTCAGATAGTTTCAGGCACTTTGCTAAGATGTAAAGAATCTTTAGCATCGAGAAATTTGAACAGTGGCAAGATGGCAGAATAGAAAGATCCACCAGTCGTCCCCCATGAAAGGACACCAATTTAATGACTACCTACACAGAAAAAAACAACATCACAAGAATCAAAAATCATGTGAGCCTTCATCGTGCCTGGTTTTAACTCCATATAGCTGAAATAGGCACTGAAGAGGTAAAAGAAACAGGATCAACGACACCAACTTCCCCAACACCCACCAGTGCCTGCATGGTGCTAAGAGTGTCTCTGGGTGCTGGGGGAGATAGAGCACAGCCAACTGTGAGGTATTGAACTCATTGCTGTCCTATTAGAGCAGAAAGGAGAACCAGACCAAACTGAGCTATCACCCACCCATGCAGGGAGCATTTAAACCGGCCCTAGCCAGAGGGGAATTGTCAATCCTAGCAAGCTGATCTTGAGTTCCTATAAACCTCACCACCACATGGTAAAATGCTCTGTGCTCTAATTAAACTTTAAAGGCAGTCTAGGTCATAAGGTCTACAACTCCTAGGCAAGCCCTAGTGCTGAGCTGGGCTTAGAGACAGGGGATAAGGTCAGGGGTTGGGGGAGGGCATGTAACCCACTGAGACACCAGCTGGCATGGCCAAGAGAGTGTTGGCATCAATCCTACCCCCCAGACCCAGGCTTCACAGTTCATGGCTCCAAACAGACCCTTTTTTTCTGCTTGAGGAGAGGAGAGGGAAGAGTGGGAAGGATTTTTTTTTATTGCATCTTGGATGTCAACTCAGTCACAGCAGGATAAGGCACTGGGCAGAGTCATGAGGCTGCCTTTCCAGGCCCCAGATCCCAGACAACATTTCTAGACATACCTCGGAGCAGAAGAGAATCCACTGCTTTTAAGGGAAAAACCCAATCCTGACAGGATTCATCATCTATTAAATAAAGAGCTCTTGGGCCTTAGTTACCAGTAGTGATACCCAGGTACTACACTGATGACCTTGGGTGAGCCTCTGAGAATTACTGTCTTCAGGTGAGACTCAATATGTTACTAGCTGTGGCGGCTGTAAGATGAAACTTCTACTGCTTGACAAACGGAGAGGGTAAATTAAAGGAGACATTGTCTTGCACCTTATGTACCAGCATGGCCACAGAAGAATAGAGCAGCAACCCGGCTCTTGGGGTCCCCAATTCCAGGACTTGACTCTTGGATGGCATCTTTGGACCAGCCCTGGGCCAGAAGGGAGCCCACTGCCCAGAAGTGTGAGTTCCAGCTAGGCAGCGTTCACCAAAAGCTGACCTCAAAGTCCTTGGGCCTTAAGGAAAAATCAGCAGCAGTCCGGCAGTACTCCCTACGGCCCGTGGTGCTGGTGGCTACAGGGTGAAGCTCCTTGCCTTTGGAAAGGGGAAGAAAGAGGGGAAAACACTGTGTCTCCCCACCCAGGTACTAAAAAATAAATAGAACATCAACGAGACTTCTAAGGTTTATTACCCTACTCCCTGATTCCTGGATGACATCTCTGGAACCAGCCAGGGCAGGGAGAAACTTATTGCCCTGAAGGGAGAACATTAGCCTAATGGGCTTTGGCATGTGTGACTGCAGAGCCTCAGACCCTTGAGGAAACATGGCCATAGCCAGGGCATGGTTACAGTAGGCCATGGGTGAGACCTAGTGCTGTACTGCCTTCAGGTCTGACCCAGCACAGTCATAGTGGTAGTGGCCACAAGGGAACTTGTATTACTCTAATACCAGCTTTAGGTGATGCAGAACAGAGAAAGAGACTCTGTATGTTTGAGGAAGAGTAAGAAAAGAGAACAAGAGTCTCCACAATTCTCCCAGATATTGTCCAAGACCATCAATGAGTCTGCAAGAAACATAGTGTTACTGGGCTTGGCACGCCCTCTAAAGCAGAAACAGTTTTGATAACACCATCCAAGTCTTTTCAAATATCTGGAAAGCCTTTCCAAGGAGAATGGCTACAAATAAACCTAGAAAGTGAAGACTACAATAAATACCTAACTCTTCAATGCCCAGACACTGCAAAACATCTACTAGTATCAACAACATCCAGAAAAACATGACCTCACCAAATGAATTAAGTAAGACACCAGGGGACAATTTTTGAGAAGCAGAGATATGTGACTTTTCAGACAGATAATTCAAAACGGCTATGCTGAGGAAACCTGAAAGAAATGCAGGATAACACAGATAAGAAACTCTGAATTTTGTCAGAAAAATGTAATAAAGAGATTAAAATAATTAAAAAAATAATCAAGCAGGAAGTGTGGAGTTAAAAATGTAACTGGTATATTGAAGAATGCAACAAAGTCTTGTAATAGCAGAACTGATCAAGCAGAAGAAATCAGTGAGCTTGAAGACAGGTTATTTGAAAATACACAGTCAGAGGAGACAAAAGAAAAAAAGATCTTAAAAAATGTAGCACAGCTACAGGATCTAGAAAATAGCTCCAAAAGTCCGGGTGTGGTGGCTCACACCTGTAATCCCAGCATTTTGGGAGGCCGAGGTGGGCAGGTCACCTGAGGTCAGGAGTTCAAGACCAGCCTGGCCATCATGGCAAAACCCTGTCTCTACTAAAAATACAAAAATAGCGGGGCGTGGTGACATGTGCCTGTAATCCTAGCTACGCAGGAGGCTGAGGTAGGAGAATCACTTGAACCTGGGAGGTGGAGGTTGCAGCGAGCCATCTCACCACTGCATTCCATCCTGGGAGACGGAGAGAGACTGCATCTCAAAAAGAAAAGAAAGAAAATGGCTCAAAAAGGACAAATGTAAGAATTATTGGCCTTACATAGGAGGTAGACAAAGAGATGGGGATAGAAAGTTTATTTAAAGGGATAATAGAGAACTTTCCAAACCTAAAGAATGGTATCAGCATCCACATAAAACAAGATTATAGAACACCAAGCAGATTTAACCCAAAGAAGACAGCTTCAAGGAATTTGATAATCAAACTCCAAAAGATCAAGGACTAAGAAAGGATCATTAAGGTAGCAAGAGAAAAGAAATAAATAACATATAATGGAGCTCCAATACATCTGGCAACAGTAATTTCCAGTGAATATCGTAGAGCCCAGGAGAGACTGACAAGGCACATTTGAAATATTGATGGGAAAAGTTTTTTTTATTTTTATTTTATTTTTTTTACCCTAGATTAGTACATCTGGTGAAAATATCCTTCAACCATGAAGGAGAAATAAAGACTTTCCCAGACACAAAATCTGAGCAATTTCATCAACATCAGACTTGTCCTGGAAGAAATGCTAAAGGAAGTATATCAGTCATAAAGAAAAGAACGTTAATGAGCAATAAATAATAAACCGAAGGTACAAAACTCACTGGTAGAGAGTACACAGAAAAACATGGAATATCATAACACTGTAATCCTGGAGTGTAAACTACTGTTATCCTAAATAGAAAGACTATACAGTAAGTCAATAAAAAATAACAAGGTGTGGGCCGGGCGCGGTGGCTCACGCCTGTAATCCCAGCACTTTGGGAGGCCGAGGCGGGCGGATCACGAGGTCAGGAGATCGAGACCATCCTGGCTAACATGGTGAAACCCCGTCTCTACTAAAAATGCAAAAAATTAGCCGGGCGAAGCGGCGGGCGCCTGTAGTCCCAGCTACTCGGAGGCTGAGGCAGGAGAATGGCGTGAACCCGGGAGGCGGAGCTTGCAGTGAGCCGAGATCGCGCCACTGCACTCCAGCCTGGGCGACTAAGCGAGACTCTGTCTCAAAAAAAAAAAAAAAAAAAAAAAAAAAAAAAAAAAAAAATAACAAGGTGGAGCCAAGATGGCTGAATAGAGGCGACTCTTCTCTGTAGTTCCCACCGAGAAGGTAGAAAACGGCAAGTCAACTCTGCATCTTCAATTGAAGTACCAAAGTTGCCTTAAGAGACTGACTAGGTGGCAGGCATGACCCTCGCAGGCATGACCCTCGGAGACTGAACAAAAGCAGGGTGGAGCAAGACCCTACCCAGATGCAACCCTACCCACGTGGCAAAGGGAGCTCCCTCCCCCAAGCGGGAAGAGGGTGACGGACCTAGCTTCTCCTCCCTGAAAACCAGGTTTTTCCCACAGACCCTTGCAACCTCCGAATCAGGAAGTCCCCTCCTGAGCCCACGCTACCAGAGCCTTCGGTCCCAAGAACAAAGCTGTGGAGAATCACGGCAGTTGCTTGGGTAGGTGGCCACTTTAAGCAGGCACTGAAACACAGGAGTATTAGCATACTCCAGCTCTGGGAAATCCCGTGAGGTAGGAGATCCATCCAATCTTGTAAAGAGGGGGCTGAAGCCACGGAGCCAAGTAGCCTCACTCCCATAGAACTCCACAGGCCAGAACCCACTGGCTTGGAATCAGCCCCCATCCAAAGTCAGCACAGCCAGCAAGAAACTGCCTAAGAAGACGGAGTTTTCTGAGGGAAGGGGCGGTTGCCATCATTGTCAGAGGCTTTCCGTTGCCACGGGCACCAGTGAGATGAGGACTTGGATCCACTCCTCACTGGACAGGCCCTCCCTGTGGGAATCTCAGCATCCCCAGCCAGGGGTTTATGGGCAGAGCACTGATAACCCTCAGAGGTGCCCCTAGAAGGAGGGTTGAGATATGCAGTAAACCACTATGGCATACATTTATCTATGTAACAAACCTGCACATCCTGCAGATGTATCCCAGAACTAAAAATAATAATTAAAAATAAGGCAAAAAATAACAACTCCTCAAGAAATAGAAACTATTGATAAAAATAATATATAAATAGAAATGATAAAATGTTAAAAGCGGGAGGATAAACTTAGAGCTGTTGTCGGTTTTCTTTTTGCTTGTTTATTTATGTAAACCACGTTAACAAGTTATGTCAAAATAATGGTATTAATATAGTATTTGCAAGCCTCATGGTAACCTTAAACCAAAAAACATGCAATGGATAAACAAAAAGTAAAATACAAGAAAGTAAATTATATCACTAGAGAAAATTGCTTTCACTAAAGGAAAACAGGAAGAAAAGAAAGAAGGTAGAAAAAGCCACAAAACAACCAGTAAAAAATAGCAAAATAGCAGAGTAAGTCCTTACTTATTAGTAATAACATTGAATATAAACAAACTAACCTCTCCAGTCAAACGACATAAACTTGCTGAATACATGAAAAAACAAGATTCATTGATCTGTTTCATGCAAGAAACACATTTCACTTCTAAAGACACACATAGACAGAAAATAAAGGGATGAAAAAAGATAGTCCATGCCAATAGAAACCAAAAGAAAAAGCAGGAGTTGCTATACTTATATCAGACAAAATATATTTCAAGACAAAAACTGTGAGAAGAGGCAATTAAGATCACTATATAGTAATAAAAGGGCCAATTCAGCAATAGGTTTTAACAATTTTAAATATATATTCACCAAACACTGAAGCACCAAGATAAATAAAGTAAATATCATTAGAGCTAAAGAGAGAAATGGGCCCCAATACAATGATAGTTAGAGACTTCAACACCCCACTTTCAGAACTGAACAGATCTTCTTTAGAGAAAATCAACAGAGACATCAAACTTCATCTGCACTACAGAACAAATGAATCTAGTAGATATTTACACAACATTTCATCCAGCGACTGCAGAATGCACATTTTCTCTCTCAGAACATGGATCATTCTCAAATATTGACCACTTATTAGAACAAAGCACATCTTCAAACATACAAAGAGATGAAATAATATCAATCATCTTCTCTGACCACCATGGAATGAAACTAGTGATTAATAACAAGAAGAATTTTGAAACCATACAAATACGTAGAAATTTTAAAAATATGCTTCTGAATAACCTATGCATCAATAAAGAAATTAATAAGGAAATTTAAAAAATACTGAAACAAATGATAATGAAAATACAACATACCAAATGTACGAGATACAGTAAAAGCAGTACTAAGATGGAAGTGTATATTGCTACAAGTGCCTGCATAAAAAAAGTAAAAAGTTCAAATGAACAATGTAAAGATATGTCTTAAAGAACTAGAAGTACAAGAGCAAACCCAACTCAAAATTGGTAGAAGAAAAGAAATTATAAACATCAGAGCATAAATAAATGTAATTGAAATGAAAAAAATACAAAAGATCAATGAGACAAAAAGTGTATTTTATTTTGGAAAAGTTAAAATTGACAAATTTTTAGCCAGTCTAAGAAAGAAAGAGAAAAGATACATTAAATAAAATCATGAATGGGGAAAAAAAAGACATTACAACTGACACCATAGAAATTTAAAGTATTGTTAGTAGCTACTATGAGCAACTATATGCCAATATATTGGAGAATCTAGAAGAAATGGGAAAATTCCTAGACACATACAACCGACCAAGGTAGAACCAGAAAGAACTCCAAAACCTTAACAGACCAATAACAAGTAATGAAACTAAAGCCACAGCAAAAATTTTCCCAGTAAAGAAAAGCTTAGGACCCAATGGTCCACTGCTGAATTATTCCAAACATCTAAAGAACAACTAATATCAATTCTAGTCAAATTATTTCAAAAAACAGAGGAGGAATAAAAGCTTCCAATCTCATTTTTCTGAAGCCAGTGTTACCCTGCTACCAAAATCAGACAAAGACATGTCAAAAAATGAAAACTGCAGGCCAATATCTCTGATGAATATTGATGTAAAAATCCTCAACAAAATACTAGGAAACTGAATTCAACAATATATTAGAAAGATCGTTCATCATGTCCAAGTGTTATTTTTCCCTAACAGAATGAAGAATAAAAATTATAGAATCATTTCAGTTGAAGCTGAAATGCATTTGTAAATTTCTACATCCTTTCATGATAAAAACCCTCTAAAAATTTGGTATTGAAAGAACATAATAAAAGTCATTTATGATAGACCCACAGCTAGTATCATGCTGAATGGTGAATGACTGAAACCCTTTTCTCTAAAATCTGGAACACAACAAAGATGCCCACTGTTTCCGTTGTTATTCAACACAGTACTAGAATTCCTAGCTGGAGCATGCAGACAAGAGAAAGAAATAAAAGGCATCCAATTTGGAACGGAAGAAGTCAAATTATCTTTATTTTCAGATGATATTGTCTTACATCTGGGAAAACATAAAGACTCCACCAAAAAGCTTTCAGAGCTAATAAATTCAATAAAGTGTCATGAAACAAAATCAACATAAAACACATCAGTAGCATTTCTATATGCCAACAGTGAACAATCTGAAACACTAATCAAAAAATAATCTCATTCCTAGTGGCCACAAATAAAATTAATTACCCAGGAATTAACCAAGGAGGTGAAAGATCTATATAATAAAAAAGATAAAACACTGATGAAATAAATAGAAGGGGACACCAAAAAGTAGGAAAATATTCCATATTCATGGACTGGAAGATTCTATATTGTTACAGTATCCAATATACCCAAAGCAATCTGCACATTCAATGAAATCTCTATAAAAATACCAATGACATTCTTCATAGAGATAGAAAACATAATCCTAAAATTTATATAGAACCGCAAAAGACACAGAATAGCAAAAGCTATCCTAAGCAAAAATAAGATAACTGGAATAATCACGGTACCTTACTTCAAATGATACTACAGAGCTATAGTAACCAAAACAGCATGATACTGTCATAAAAACAGATGCATAGACCAATAGAACAGAATAGAGAATCCACAAAAAGATCCATACATCTTTGGTGAACTCATTTTTGACAAAGGTGCCAATAAGATACACTGGATAAAAGACAGTCTCCAGTAAATGCTGCTGTGAAAACTGGATTTCCATATGCAGAAGAATGAAACTAGGCACCTGTATCTTTCCATATACAAAAATCAAATCAAAATGGATTAAAGACTTATACCTAATACCTGAAACTATGAAACTACTACAGCAAAACATTGGGGAAAATCTCCAGGACATTTTTGTGGGCAAAAATTTCTTGAGCAATACCTCACTAGCACAGGTAATTAAAGCAAAAATGGACAAATGGGGTCACATCAAGTTAAAAAACTTCTGCCCAACAAAGGAAATAGTCAAGAAAGTGAATAGACAACCTTCAAAGTAAGGAGAAATTATCTGCAAACTACCCACCTGATAGAGGATTAATAATCAGAAAATAACTCAAGCAATACTATAGGGAAAAAAACCTAATAACCCACTTAAGAAATGGGAAATTGATTTGAATAGACATTTCTCAAAAGAAGACATTCGAATGGCAAACAGATATATGAAAAGTTTCTCAACATCATCGATCATCAGAGAAATGCAAATCAAAACTACAATGAAATATCCTCTCACCCTGTTAAAATGGCTTTTATCCCAAAGACAGGCAATAACAAATGATGGTGAAGATGTAGAGAAAAGGAAACCCTTGTACACTGTTGCTAGGAATGTAAATTAGTGCAACCCCTATGAAGAACAGTTTAGAGGATCCTCAAAACAATATAAGTTGAGCTACCATGTGATCCAGCAATTCCACTGATGTGCATATACCCAAAAGAAAGGAAATCAGTATATCAAAGAGTCGTCTGCACTCCAATGTTTGTTGCAGCACTGTTCACAATAACCAAGATGTAGAAGCAACCAGTATTTCCATCAACAGATGAATGGATAAAGAAAATGTGGTATATATACAAAATGATGTACTATTCAGCCATAAAAAAAATGAGATCCAGTCTTTGGCAGCAACATGAATGGAACTGGAGATCATTACGTTAAGTGAAATGAACCAGTCGTGGAAAGACAAACATCACAAGTTCTCACTTATCTGTGGGATCTAAAAATTAGAACAATTGAACTCATGCACATATAGAGTAGAAGAATGGTTACCAGAGGCTCGGAAGGATAGTGAGGATGGGGTGGGAGTAGGTGGGAATGGTAAATGGGTACAAAAATCTAGTCAGAAGGAATGAGTAAGACCTACTATTTGATACCATAATGGGGTGACTGTAGTCAATAATGACTTAATTATAGATTTCAACATAACTTAAGGGATGTAACGGAATTGTCTGTAACACAAGGATATGGATACCCCATTCTCCACAATGTGATCATTTCACACTGGATTCTTATTTCAAAACATCTCATGTAACATATCAATATGTATACCTACTATGCAGCCATAAAAATTAAAAATATAAGAATTTTTAAAAGCCTAAAATGAAAAAATCCTTTTACCTTCAAAATAGGCTTTTTAAAATAGATTTTATTGACTACTGAGTATATACAAAGAAATGTATAGAATAGGTATAAAGAATGACAATAGAACTCTGAAGTAGCCACCCTTAAGAAACAAGATATAAGCACACATTTGAAAATTAAAAATTATGTTTGTAAGGGTAATGCATCATATTGTAAAATTTCAAAGTATAACAACAATGTACAAAACGTATAAAAAAGATTCTGCCATTTTCCCTGTCCCTAGTATGTAAAGTATTTGCTCATTTTTTAAAAAAGCAACATAGTATGGTATATACTTAGCATCATTTATTTAAACAGTCACTTACTGATTTATATTTAGTTTTTTTCTAATATTTTACTGTTATAAAAAGTAATGTAAGGACTAACTTTGTATGTAAATCCCACACATACGAGTATACTTGTATAATAAATTTCTAGAACTAGATCCGTTAAGTGAAAAGGCATGTGAAACTTCATACAAAGAACATTTTTACTTCTACCACCCAATGTATGGGTGTGCTTGTTTTCTCACACTTTGGCCAATAAAATGTGTCACTTTTTGTCAATGTTATAGTGTATTAGTTCGTTTTTATGTTGCTGATAAAGACATACCTGAGACTGGGAAGGAAAGGAGGTTTAATTTGACTTCCAGTTCCACATGGCTGGGGAGGTCTCATAATCATGGCAGAGGGTGAAAGGTACTTCTTACACGGTGGCAGCAAGGGAAAATGAGGAGGAAGCAAAAGCAGAAACCCCTGATAAACCCATCAGATCTCATGAGATTTATTTACTATCACGAGAATAGCATGGGAAAGACCAGTCCCCATGATTCAACTGCCTCCCCCTGCGTCCCTCCCACAACACGTGGGAAATCAGGGAGATACAATTCAGTTTGAGAGTTGGTGGGGACACAGTCAAACCATGTCATATAGGCAAAGAAAAAAAGAAATTTGAATAGTGAAAATTCGCATGTGAAATATGGAAACAACTGTTTGACATGTGAACACTCAGTGGCTGCCGTATATAGAGAAAAAAACACATTTAAAACCAGGCAGTTGAATTGTGACGTGATTACTGTGAGACCTTAGGTCAATCACTTTCCTACTCCGAGTTTGTTTCTTAATTTATGAAATAAGAACTGTAGTATTTACCTGGCAGATTTTGTTTGTGAGGATAGCATGAAATATCTTTTATGAAAGGCTTAGCACAACACCTAGCTCATATTATGTGACCAATACACAGTAGCTGTTGCTGCTATCATTATGTATTAGTATTAGTATTAGTATTTAAAGGTTATCCAGGCTATGGAGAGACAAAAAAACAGCCCCCTAAATTTCAGGGACTGAAGACAGACCAGATGCATTTCTCACTCTGTGGTTCAATGGTCAGCCTCATTAAGAGACTCAGAAATCTAGGTTATTACTATTTTGCACTATTACCATGACACAGTGCTTTGTTTCTATCTGTACCCAGAGTTCTGAGAAAGCCAGCTGACAAAAGTCATTTACTCTTATTTGCATGACAGTAGAAATATCACATCACTTTTGCTCACGTTTCCACTAACTCGGTCACATTACACCCACCCAGCTACACGGGAGACTGAGAAATGTGCTCTCACTGCATGCCCAGGGAGAGGCAATAGTGGGCTCAAAATTATTTTATCTGCCACATATATTTTTCCTATATTGACAACAAATAAATATATTTACCAGAGCAACAACAGCCAATTGCTTTGTTTTGTGATTCCAAGTAACTATCTTATCTGATTTCCCTTCTCCATTGGATCTAGCGATCGTTTTGTCATCTTAAAGATGGCACTCAGCTAAAGTTTTTTGTTGTTGTTTTGAGACGCTCTGCAGCCCAGGCTGGAATGCAGTGGTGCGATCTCTGCTCACTGCAAGCTCCGCCTCCTGGGTTAAGGCCATTCTCTTGCCTCAGCAGTAGCTGGGACTACAGGCGCCCGCCACCACGCCACCACGCCACCACACCTGGCTAACTTTTTTGTATGTTTAGGAGAGAGACGTGGTTTCACCATGTTAGCCAGGCTGGTCTCGATCTCCTGACCTCGTGATCCGCCCACCTCGGCTGCCCAAAGTGCTGGGATTACAGGTGTGAGCCACCGTGCCCGGCATCAGCTGAAGTTTTACAAATGTGTTTCTCTTTTGAATATCCTATCTGTTGAACTGAACTCTCTAAGTATATCATTCCAATCAGCAGCTCGATCTGGATAAATGAGGCTTCACAGGTGTAAAGTATTCAGTTTGGTGCTGCAACTGCTCGGTATAGACAGACCACAGGTGTTTGCCCACTAGACAGTTAGACCTACGCTGCTGGGACTCCGAAGCTGGCTCCTGTGCAGCTGGTAGTTTCATCTGGGCTTCTTTCTGTTTCAAATAAGGATCCCACGTCCAGGACAAAGTTCCAAAAGTTATTGTCAGCATTTCCCAGTAGAAATCATTAATGACAGGTCAGTTTGTCATAATGAGAAGGAATCAGTGCCACCATGCTGTTTCACTTGTTTCATGCTGCATCGACAGCTGATACTAGGGAAGAATAATTGGGTCCATTTCCATTCAAAGAAACAATTATCAAGAACTCCCACCAAAAGTGAATCCTGCCAAATTCGCAATTACTATAAAAAACACTCCACTCAAATGAAAGCCGAAGCTCACTTTGAATTTGATTGCATATATATAAATCATAGGGAATGATGGGCTAAATGTGTTCAAATATAACTTCAATGTTCAAAATGACTATCCCCAATCATATTATTTTGTTTTATGAATCACTGTTTTAAAATCACGAGTTGCTGACTGCTATGTATAAATGAGTATATTTATTATATAAACCTACAATTTATTCAGCTCAATTGTTCTCTTGGGTTTGCCCTTCTCTTAAGCCAGGAACAAATGTTATCAGCAAATAGTGTCTTCATTTTAGTGTGATACTATCAGCATCTATGAAGGGACATATAAGAGATAGCCCTATAAATGTTAAGCTATGCTAACTATTATGTTTTACTTTTTAAATATCTTTTAGTTCTGGTCACTTTCCTAAATGTCTAGAGCCACTGCCTCAGCTACCATAATCTTTGAACTGGGTGACAGCAACAGCTGCATGACTCAGATTCACTCAGCTTCCCACCCTCTAGTCCATTTTGACCACAGAATAAATGTAATTCTAAGTACGTCACTTCTCTTCTGAAAATTCACCAATGATGTACTCTTATATTTAGAAGATATCTAGGTCTCCTACCATGACCCCAAAAGCTCTGTTAGTTCTTGCCAAGATCAAATATATTTTGACTATGAATAAAATATGATCAAATTCTTAGCAAGGCTATCTAAATGTATCTATCAAACTGCGTGTTCTCTCTTTGTGAGTGCTACCCCCCATTCCTCCCGCCGGAAAGCCTCACACCTATTAAATTCTTACTCCATTTGCCCGAAACCTTTCTGGAGCATCCCTTTTAAAAGTCTTACCAGAGCTGATCCTTTAGCCATTTGAAAAGTAAGTTTCATTACTATATAATCTCACATAATTTTGTGTCCTAAATTATTATTAACTAGCTTAGCTGAAAATTTAATTCATTAAAAACGGGCTCAGAGTATATTCCGGGTGCTGCAAATAATCTAATTACCACTAAGGAATGACATCTATCTGACCGGAAGAATATTATGTAGAAACTTCATTTTCAAAATGGGTTTCAGAAACGGTTTATGCAATGCTAACATTGGTAAAAGAATTCTGAACTTTTGAGAGGACTACTTTTCAAGAGAAAACACCTCACTGGCTCAAGTAGTTTCTCATCTTTCTGAAAAGCACTCTATATGATTACTTTTTTGCCGGGCCTTCCATGTCACTCTCCACTTGGAGTCCCTCAGGAGTTCTAGGACATACCATTCAGTTGAGGTCACAGTTACTTTTTCCAAATATCATCCTATAGTCGACGCTTAGCATTAGCTAGGGCGATCGGTCTCCAGCTCCAACCCTGAAAAGTATAAAATATAGACAAAAAAGTCTGGATTTCTATGTTATAATCAAAACAGGCACCAATATCCCATCCTTCAAGTGAGGAAACGGTGTGCAGTGAGAGCCTTAGCGTGCAATGACTTTCTACTAAGTACTCTTCAGATCACAGAGAAAACATAACTGCCGCTCTCTGTGTTCTAGCACAATGTTTCTATAGTTTTAATGTAGGCAAGTGCCTAGGCTGCTTATTCAAGACTCTCCAAGATTATTATTAAGTAGCTCATTCACAGCAGCTCTAATGTGAAGATAAGCAAGATGCTGTGTATACTTACCAATCTGTCTTTGAAAGATTTGACAGCATTCTCTGTGTGACTTCTGGGCTATTAATAAGCTCTTTTGCTACATTCATTTACTTAGCGTTCAGCTTGGCTAGTTTTTCAGAGTCAGTAGTCACACATGTGCCTTGTCTGTTTATTATGCCATCTTTCCTAAAGAAAGAATAGCACAGGCCTAGAAAATAAAGACACATTGGACAAGCAGCAGTTTAAGTGTTACTTCCTTGACGAAAAATATGTCCAACTATTTCAGAACAACTAATCCTGATTTCTTAGGTAGCATCTCCTGCTTTATACACAGTTGGTAATCAGCTCCCCTCAAAAGCTAGGGCAGCATTAAGTAGTCAGAAACCATAAGTAGTAATTGAGTGACTCAGCAAGAAATTTCAAACCGTAAATGCCACCTCAAAGATAATTCGTGGGCTCCAGGAAGCAGCTTGGCAAAATATTTATAAAAGGTCAAAGATCAACTGTGATATTAAATTAGGACATAAAACTATAGCTCAGCTTTTTTTGAAGAGTGTCTGCCTTAGTCTGCTCTAGCTGTCATAACAAAATACTCTAAACTGGGTGGTGTAAACAATAGAAATTCATTTTCTCACAGTTCTGGAGGCTGGAGGTCTAAGATCAGGGTGCCCTCAGAGTTGGTATCTGATGAGGTTTCTCTTCCTGGCTTCTGGGTTGTAGAAGGCTGCCTTCTCTTTGTTTCCTCGTATAGCCTTCCTATGGTCCATGTGATGAGGGAGAAAGGAGTAAGGAGTGGGGGATGTTCTGTTTCTTCTTGTAAGGATAATAATCTTATTATATCAGGACCACACTCTTATGACCTAATTTAACTTTAATTACCTCCTTACAAGCCCTATCTCCAAATACAGTCACTGATGTGGTTTGCATCTGTGTCCCCACCTAAATCTCATTCATATCCAATTGTAGTCCTCAATATTAGAGGACAGACCTGGTGGGAGGTGTTTGGATCATGGGGGCAGACATCCTTCTTGCTGTTCTCATGATAGCAAGTGAGTTCTCATGAGATTTGGTTGTGTAAAAGTGTGTAGCATCTCCCCCTTCACTATCTCTCTCCTGCCACCGTGTGAAGATGTGCCTGCTTCCCCTTTGCCTTCTGCCATGATTGTAAGTTTCCTGAGGCCTTCCCAGCCATGCTTCATGTATAGCCTGTGGAACTGAGTCAATTAAACCTCTTTTCTTTAAAAATTACCTAGTTTCAGGTATTTCTTTATAGCAGTATGAGACTGGACTAATACAATCACAATAAAAGTTATTGCTTCAACATATGAATTTGGTGGGTGGAGTGGGGGCAGTAGTGCACAATTCAATACATAGCAGTATCTTTGAGAATTTCCCAAATAAATTGGGCTGATTCTATTTTTGAATATCAACTTTTCTGGTTTGATTTTCTTAGTTAGAACAACCTTATTGGCCTCAGCTATTATTATAAGGGATGTGGAGGAAACCATATAAGGAGAAAGAGAAATGAAAAGTGGATGATTGTTATGCTGGAAGAAGGAAGCTTACCTACTTGTTCCTCTAATCACTGGGAAAGAGAGGTAAGGGTCTCCAGACTTCTACCACAGTTTTAATCAAGGACATTTGTCTCATTAGGTACTGGTATTCCACATAAAGTGTTTTTGAAGAAAGTGTTCTGTTACTTAAAAAAAATTGAAATCCATGGGGCTATATTGAGAGTTATGAAAAGATAGTTTGTGCTGCCACCTTTCTTTGCAATTAAAGTTGTATTGGCAAAGAGCCATGCTATTAGTTTATGCATTATTTATGACTGCTTTTGCAACAAGGGTAAAATTGGTTAATTGTAATGGGGACCATATGTGACCCACAAACCTAAAATATTTGTTAACTGACTCTTGATAGAGAAAAGTTGACAGATAAAAATTTACTGACCCCTGGTTCAGACAATATACTACAGAAATCTACATAAGCTACGCCAGTAACTTCAGGTCTCAGTTCTTCAGATTTCAGAAGCATCCTCTGATGCCACAGGCTAGACAAGATGCTCCTCTAATATGCCTCCACAGTTTGCTGACTCCTGTCTTACTTCCTTAACACTTTATATTGCAAATGCCCATTTACTTACCTGCTTTTCACAGGTTTAAGTGCAGTGGTAATGTCAGTCTTGTTCTGCAACATATCCTCAGTACATAGCATAGTGCCTGGAACATAATAAATGCTTAATAAGTGTTTGTTGAATAAATTATGTATATTGAAGACTCAATGCAACAAATATTTATTAAGTACTTATTACATGCTAGACACTTTCTGAAGTCATGAGAATATAGTAGTGAATAAAACAGGCTGAGATAATTGTTGTCATGGAATTTGTAATATACTGGAGAAAGCAAACTGAAAACAAGAAGAAGAAAGTAAAATATATTTGAGAATGATAATTATTAACAAGAAAACAATAATGCCAGGAAGGCATATAAAATGTTAGCTATGGGGACAGGAGGTGTTGGATAAAACTTTACATAAAGTGGCCAGAGAGGAACTCAAGTGTGGAGGTACCCATGGGCTAAAGACCTAAGGTTATTAATTAATGTAACCAATAATAATTTAAGTGCGATCTGGCACTGTGTATAGAAGGGAGAAAATAATTCCAGGCAAAGAGAAAAAAATGAGAAACAGTCTCCATGTAGAAAAGACATTGGCACATATAGGAAACTGAAAGACACTCAGAAAGCCAACAGTTATATGATTTTACAATTCAAAAAAAAAAAAAAAGAACGATGAAGAGATTCAAATGTCACTAGTGCAAGTGCTTTTAAAGAAAAAAAAAAAAGGAGATCAGAGTGTAAGTAGTTACAGATATCATGTAAAGACCTGAGTTCTAGCACTTCACATCAGAATCAACTGGGATTCATTATGTGTTGAACCGCTATTGAAAGTCTATTATTTTCTTCTGTTTATTTTAAGATCGCTACAGATTCTAGAGATGCATCAGTCCACTTACACACTGCTATAAAGAACTGCCTGAGACTGGGTAATTTCTTTAAAAAATAAGAGGTTTAATTGACTCACAGTTCAGCATGGTTTTGCAGGCCTCAGAAAACTTAGAATCATGGTGGAAGGAGAAGGGAAAGCAAGGTACCTTCTTCACAAGGCAACAGAAAGGAGAATGAATGCATGAGGAACTACCAAGTACTTATAAAATCACCAGATCTCCTGAGAACTCACTCACTATCATGAGAGCAGCATGGAGAAAACTGCCCCCACGATCCAATTACCACCACATGGTCTCTTTCTTGACACATGGAGATTATGGGGATTGCGGGAATTATAATCCAAGATGAGATCTGAGTGGGGACACAAAGCCTAACCATAGCAATAGAGAAAACATCCAGGAAGTGGTTAGGAATTGATAAACAGCAGTTTCCACTGATAAACTATAAACACTAACTTCCTCATACTAACTCCCTTAAGGCAACTCAACAGTATAGTCTGAGAACGTAGTCAAGCTGGGCGAGTGAGAAACTGCAGGCATTCATTATTATATTCTTTTATTCATATAATTTATGTTATTACAGAAATGGCTAAGAGAAGAATTCTTCCCAAGAAATTTATTTTCCAAGAAAAAGGAGAAGATAAGTATGTAGATAGAGAAAGCATATGCTCTAATTAGAAGAAATGATATGAGGTATTGTGAAGTGTGTAGGCTCTGGGTTCAGCATGACTGGTTCAAATCTTGGATTCTGACACTTTCTATGTGAACTTAGTCATTTATGTATCTAGTGTTTATCTCATTTTTTTTGAAGGGAAAAATGATAATCACCTCATCAGGTTACATATGGTCTTAAAAAGAGTACCTTGAATGTGATAAGCACAATGTTATTGTTTCTTGTAAAATTATCATTGACTATATTAATTTTGGAATGTTTATTAAGTACTCAGATGAATGCATACACTAGTGAGCTTGGGCTTCAGGGAGAGATTTAGGGTGAAGATATAATTTTGGTTGTCATATGCATATAGATGTCATTTAAAGCAATAAAGGATAAAAGCGCAGAAGGATAAAAGGGTATGTCTAAGGACTGAACTCTGGAGCACCCTAGCATTGAAAGATCTTAGAGATAAAGTCTGACTTCAATATTCCCTAAATCGAGGTACAGATTCAATGTACGCCCAATCAAGATCCCACCTGCATTTTTTGCAAATATTGACAAGCTTATCTTAAAACCCATGTACATTTAAAGGGCCTAGAACAGCCAAACCAATATTGTAAAAGAAAAGCAAAGTTGAATGACTCTCCCTTTCCTATTTCAAAACTTACCACAAAGCCATAGCATTCAAGAAAGCATACTGCTTAGATACTTTTAAACATACTAATTGATAGAATAAAATTTAGAGAACAGGAATAAACTGATAAAGCTATGGTCAATTGAACATAGAAAAGGATGTCACAGTAATTCAATGAATTATATTTTCAACAAATGATGCTTGGACAACTGGACATCCACATACAAATAAATGAATATAAATGCCAGAGTGTACTTGGGAATTATGGAAGTTCTATCTAGAACAGAAAAATGTTTATCAATGATTGGTGAACCAAAGGAAAAGAGATATAATAGGGCTTCTCATACTCCCTGATTCAGAGTGAGGATCTATGAGATTTTTCTATAGAAATCAAGGGCCATGTCCATATTATGTTAGGCTTTTTCCAAGATGGACACCTGTAGTGACAACAGATTTTGGAAGAGAAATTTTGGACGTTAGAATATGCCTAGGTCCTGAAGACAAAGTTAGAAAAGAGCCAGAAGAAAGATTTTCATTATCCCTTCTTTTGGTTACCATCCATCTGCTCTTTAACATCCTTCCTCCACTTAAAAAAAAAGATCTTGGCATTTTCCAGAACATGGATGGACCAGGAGGACATCACACTTAGTTAAATAATCCAGACAGAAAGAAAGAAAAAGATTATATGACCTCATATGTAGACTATATAAATAAGGGGTTCAATAGATAGAGGTAGAGAATGAAACATTGGGGATTGGAGAAGAAATGGGGAGATGTAAGTCAAAGGATACAAAAGATCAGATATGTAGGATGAACAAGTATAGTGATCTAATGTACAGGGAGACTAAAGCTAATGAATTATATCACTAATTTTTTTTAAAATAAGTAGAGTTTAGCTGCTATTGTCACACACTTAAAAATGTGAGAAGAGAGATATGCTAATCATTTTTACCACTGTAACCATTTTACTTTATATATATATATATATGTATACATCCCATAATAACATGTTGTAAACCTGAAATATACCAAATAAAATTTCTTTAAAACATTAAAAATCCATCACATTTCTATATACTAACATTGAACATGTGGAAATCAAAATTAAACACATGACACTATTTACAGTCACTCAAAAGAAAATGTAATACTAAGGTAGAAATTAAACAAAACATGGACCAGAAGGTGGGTACAAATATTAAAAATCCAAATATCTTTCTTAAATTTATATAATATAAAAATATATCCGACAAGGGAGGAACAGATTAGACATACATAGATGCATCTTAAATATAGGCCTGAGTGAAACATTAAATATTGACAATGGATATATACATTAAAAACAAATGTCCACAAACAATAAAGTATATTGACAGTCATACAAAGAAAAGGATATACATTAAATGCATTACAACGATTGCCAATGAAGACAAGAGGAATGAAACTGGGCCACGGAAATAAAGGAGAGTGAATGAGTGAATAAACAGGAGAGGGTCTTGAGCCGTTAACTCAAGGAATGCAACTCAGCCCTCTACATTGATGCCAAAACCACTCTATTGTATTTCCACCAATAAAAACGATATTTTATTTTAGAGGAAGAATTTCTTTTCTTTTTTTTTTTTTTTTTTTGAGACAGAGTCTTGCTCTGTCACCCAGGCTGGAGTGCAGTGGTGCGATCTCGGCTCACTGCAAGCTCTGCCTCTAGGGGAAGAATTCTTAATCACTGACATTCTCTAGAAATGCTGGTGTATGGAAATGGTAATAAAAATACCAGCCTTTACTTGAATTCTTGTATTGAAATTCTCTGTAGACAATGCTTCTGTTTGTTGCCTACAGTAGACACAGGCCACTCCCAGTGCCCCACACTTGGTAGGTGACTGCTCCACCTAGAGTTTCTTATCAAGTGCCCTAGTATTGGGACCTAGTATTGGGACCATGTCCTCCAAACACCATTATTTTATTGTGTATGGCATGCTCTCTTACTTTCTGTAGGGTGAGGTTCTTGGTCCTTTTGAGGACCTTCAGCTGCTCACAGCATTGGGTGAGTTATAAAACACACCACTCTGAGGTATGTGGCCTGAAGGTGGTGATTTTGATGTCTTCATTTTGGAAAGAGTGTCACTGTCACCTACATACAATACAGATCTTTTTATGTGCTCTTCTAAATATGCACATGCTCCAAGGAACACCAAATCCTTTTCTTCCTCCCCTGTGAGATAAAATTTTCAGAAGAAAATCTGTCTCCAGGAATCAGTCTCCACTGGCCAGTCCTTATTTACAATGTCTGCCTAACCTGTGGATCTGTCTGCCAGTGCTACAGGATCTCATATCCCTCTGTTCTCAAATGCCTATCTTTTCCCTTCCCTTCCTCCCCACCATTAGAAAAAAAGGCAGAGGTATACACAGTCATCAGCTCCTCAAACTGATTTTATTGTAATCATTGCCATCAGTGGCAATGATTTGTCCAATTTGGTTTCTCTATGTTGGACTAATTCTCCCCACCCTCCTGTGGAGATCCTGCAGATATGTTTAGGTCTCCTTTCTCTTTGACTGGATCAGTGGAGTTCTCGGTGGGCTCTTTGTTCTCCAGTTGATTTGAATTTCTTTTCTTATTCTTCCTGTAGTAAAACACTAATGTTGGATATTTTGCATTTACTGTCTCTTTCAAACTCTGTTCAGGGGCTGAGGCTCTGTCCAGATGCTTCTTCTTCTGGTTAAAAAAAAAAAAAAAAAAAAAAAAAAAAAAAAAAAAAAACAGGGAGAGGCCAGAAAGGCGTTATTTTGGGTGAAGAGGGTAGAGAATAGATAGCAAGGGGGGTTTTATAAGAAGGAATGCAGGTTGAGGAAGGGGCTTGTGTCTGAGAAGAACAAGGTGGCATCATAGGGTAGGGATCTATGCGGAAGAAGAGGAGCATGGGTAGGGTCATCTGTGTTACTCCAAACTGCACGATTTTGTAAGCTCCCTGCTATTTCACAGACCTTGGTCAAAGTGAAACATTCTGTAGGGGTTCAGGCTGTGAGAAACATCCTGCCTAACCACTTGACTACAAGATGGACAAAGACCCAACTAAGAAACATTCCTATCATATCTTGCTTGCTGGGCAAAGGTCCAAGAAATACCACAATGACATCCCACAGGAAAAAGGGTCAAACCACCTGATCATAAGAATATCTTAATATCCTGCCAGGCAGCATCCCATGCTGCCCAGCTCCCTCCCACCCATACCTGTAAGTACCCCAGCCTGTAAGTGGTAGTGGGCTGTGGCATTAAGCTGGTCCCCCACTTCTGCAGCTGTCAGCAATATACCTGTGTAGGTGTTTTAGTGGTCCCCTCTTTGTGTGTCTTTCTTTAACCCTTGCCTTCCTTTCAAAACCTAACATTTTGGTGCCAAAACCTGGGATGGGGATTGAGTTCTACCAGGTAAGTCTTCTTTTGCATACTGGAAAGCAGCAAGCAGCAAAAACTAGACCTGAGCCTGTTTCCATATCCTGAGTGGACTACCTGTTTCCAGCCCAGTTCTCCTTATTGTCTCATCATCTCCAGTCCTGGGCTGACCTCTAGGTCCTGATCAAACTCACCGTCCTCTTTGCTTCCTTCCCCTTTCTGGGTGGCTCCAGGAAGGATCACCCCCATTGCTAGACCTTACATCCAACACCAGTCTCCAGTTAGTGTGTGAGTCTCCCTTTTCCTCCCTTCCAGATTTTTCTCTATTTCTGCTGGTTCTCCAGAAAATCCTAGCACTGGATTGGAGGTCTCCCTGGTCACCAGGTGACCACAGCCTGCCTTCTCAGGGGATGCCTTCAGAATGCTTGCCATTCCAGCTGCTCTGGCCACCAGGGGACTGTGAAGAGCCGCCACAGCTCTTCGGTACATCCCAGCTCTCCTACATCCATTCTCCTGGGAGGAATTGGGTACTCACTTTTCTCCAGGGTATTCACTCCCCTTCTGGGTACTTGCTCTTTTCTGGGATATTAACTCCCTTCTGAGGTACTCGCTTCCCTTTGGGGTATTCACTACCCTCTGGAGATACTCATTCCCTTCAGATAACAAAACTTTCAACTTCCAAATTGAATATAATCTAAAAAACTTTCTCTAATGCAATGGTAAAGGATCGAAAGCACTTTGCTTATCTCTGTTCATGGGTTGCTCTCTCTCTCTCTGCAAATCTTGTTCACCTTTTCAAATCCTCTTCCTCAACTAAAAACCCACAAAAATGCCTCCTCCTCAGGACAAGCCTTTCTCCTCTAATTTCAACCTGGTAAACAAAACCCCTCTCTAGGTCCCCCTCCCAACACCATTTCCTCCTTCTCCTTTGGCTCTGGCTCCTCCACCTTCTTCCTATTGCCCTCCATCTGCCCTTCGTTCTTCACCACAAACCAGGTCTCACACCCACCCCCCTAGTGCTGACAACCAGTCACACACCCAAAGGTCTTCCAAAACCCTTCCCCTGCAGGAGATTGTGAGGGACAAAGGCATAATCTGAGATCATATTCCCATCTCTCTAGCCAACTTCTCCCATATCAAAAAGAGACTTGGCTCCTTTTCCAAAGATCCCACCTCTTTCCACAAGGAATTTTTTTATGCCACTCAATCTTATGACCTTACCTGGAAAGAAATATATTTAATACTTTCCTCCACCCTCTCCCCAGAAGACAGGGAATGCATCTGGATGGCTGAATACACTTTGATGGCTGTCCAAGCCAATGCAAACACCCTCTACCAACAAGATGCTGCCCATAACCCAATAGGGACCCTAGCTGTCCCAAGGACTTACCCCAGTTGGAATTATCAGGCAATTTCTGTGGACAGACAGAAACAAGGCCATATGATATCATGCCTTGTAGCTGGCATAAATAAAGCTGCCCATGCTCTTTTCCTCTCCTGCCTTTCAAAGGCCATAAGTAAATATACCACCTAAAGCCCTAATACCAATAAGGGCAAAATCCACCTTCATTTACACTTTATCTCCCAGTCAGCCCCCAACATCCAAAAGAAACTTAAAAAACTAGAGGATGGCCCTCAAACCTCCCAAAGACATGTAATTGAAGTGGCATTTGAGGTCTTTAATAATAGAGAGGAAGAACTGAAAACCCCAAAATCCAAAAAGGACCAGACTAAATACCAAATGTTGGCAGCTGCCATTCAACAGGTTTCCCAACGCATACAGAAGTCCTCAATCTTGCAACAGTCATTGCTAGGAGTCTGTTATAAGTACAGCCAACAGGGACACTGGGCAAAAGCCTGCCCTAATCCCAGGACACCCAGGAAACATTGCCCCATCTGTGTTATCAAGGAACACTGAAAGTCATACTGTGCTCAGCAAAACTTTTCATCCCGCTTCATAACCTCTAACTGAAGACTGACAGGGCCTGGAGCTGACCCGCCACCTCCCCTCTCCCCGCCCCACACCACCATCACCACCTCAGAACCCAGGATAACACTTTCAGTCTCTAGTAAGCCCGTGTCTTTCCTATTGGATACAGTGGATAGTTATTCAGTTTTACCAGAATATTCTGGACCTCTCCTTAGTTCCTCTATCTCTATTGTGAGAGGCAATGAAATCCCCTCTAGGCACAAACAGACTGGTCCTTTATTATACAATCTATGCAACACCCCCCTTCACCCACACCTTCCTGGTTATCCTTCAGTGTCCTATCCCTATCTTGGGGTGGGAAATGTTAAGTAAATTCCAGAACTCCATGCAATGTGGCTCCTACAATTCTACTCCTTTTATTTTACTCTGCCACCCAAATGCTTCCCTCTCCTCCCCCTCATCTTCATTATCCACCCTGTTACCTATTGTTAATTCTAAAGTTTGGAACGTTTCTAAACCCACAATAGCCACACACAACATCCCAGGTAAAATAACCCTTCAAACTCCTCCACTTTCCTTCATCAGTCTCAATATCCCCTTAACCCAGCTGGCCTCAGGGCCCTCAAACCTATTATCTGTAAAGTTTAACAAGCTCAAATTCTCAAGTCTGTCAACTTTCGCTACAACCATCCCTATCCTGGTTGTCCAAAAGACAGATGGGTCTTACCTCTTGGTCCAGGATCATGGAGTTGTTAACCAGGTGATGGTACCAATTCATTAGGCGGTCCCCAACCCATATACTTTATTCTCCCATATTGCCCCATCCACCATACACTTCTCTGAATTTGATCTAAAAGATGCCTTTTTCACTATTCCCTTAAATCTGGCTTCCCCAAATTTTTTTGCTTTCATGTAGTCAAATCCTAATACTCACACGTTCACCCAACTAACATGGACCATACTCCCACAGGGGTTCCAGGATAGCACCCACCTATTCAGACAGGCCCTCACCAAGGACCTAGCTGAACTTTCCCTTCCTTTTGGCACCCTCCTCCAATATGTCAATGACCTCCTTCTCTGTAGTCCCTCCCTTAACCTGTCAATACAACACACCACTAAGGTTTTAAACTTCCTCCATAATTGAGGATATCGGGTCTCACTCACAAAAGCTCAGGTAGCCCAAACCCAGGTTCCTTACCTTCAGTTTCTCCTAACCTCTAATTCTTGGGCCATCCCAACCCAACAAAATGAGCTAATTCAGGACATGCCCCTTCCCCACGCCAAAAAGGACCTCTTCTCCTTCTTGAGCCTTGTGGGATACTTCCAGCTGTGCATTCCCAACTTTGACTTGCTGGCCAAGCTGCTTTACACGGCCTCACATGGGCCCATCCTAAAACGCCTGAACCCAGCTTGCCCCATCAGCTCCCACTTAAAAAATAAATAAATAAATAAATAAATAAATAAATAAATAAATAATGCCCTTTAAAGGCCCCATCACTAGGACTGCCCAATCCCACCATCCTGTACTTTGTATGTACATTCTGCCCAAGGCCTTGCTCTTGAACTACTCTGCCAAACATACAGCGATGCCCCAGAAGCCATTGCACACCTCTCAAAACAATTGGACTCTGTCATCCAAGGCTGGTCACTCTGACTAAAAATATTGGATATGGCCACCTTGCTGGCCTTAGAGGCACAGAAACTCCCTCTCAACCAACACATTACTGTTGCATCTTCTCATAACCTACAGGACGTCATAAACCATCAATCCCTTCTATCCCTCCCATCATCCCGCTTACAGCAGGTACATGCCTTACTCATAGCTAACCCTGTAATCACCTTCAAGAGATATAAAACTCTCAACTCAGCCACCCTCCTCCTTGTTAATAACTCTAACTCTAAGCTCTCTCACTCCTGCCTGGACCTCTTAAACTCCCTCTCCTCCCGCTTCCAACATATTTCAAAAGCTCCTTTGAGGGGAACACCTACATGGTTCATTAATGGAAGCTCTTTAAGGGAGCCATGTCCAGCAGCTGTCCAAGTCATCATTGCCAAAAATGAACTCCTAGAATCCAATGCTCTCCCACTCCATACTACCTTTCAACAAGCAAAGCTAGTAGCCCTAACCCGGGATCTCACCCTAGCAAATAGAAGGAGAGTTAACAGTCAAACCAATTCCAAATATGTGTGGCACATCCTACACTCTCACACCTTAATCTGGCAGGGAAGGGGTTTTCTAACTACAAAAGGAACCCCCATGAGAAATAGGAAACTTGCACACAAGCTGCTGGAGGTGGCTAAACTACCACCGAAGGCCACCATTATCCACTGAAAGGGACACCAAAAAGCTACTGATGCCATAACAAAGGGAAACTTCTGAACACATTCAGCAACCTGGCAGGCAGCCCTTAAAATTTCATCATTATTGCCCATTTTTCCCAGCATACAACTTGTATATACCCAGGAGGAATAAACCCCACTTGCCCAGGCTGGCGCCATTCAGGAAAAAATGGTTCTACCTCAATGATAAAAGTGTCTTGCCCAAGTATTAAAAACCTTCTGTACTTTTATATGTGCACAACCATTTCCATGCTTGTTACTGCCCCTACTCCGGCTTTTAAAAACTTCTATACATTCTTCCACCATGGCTGCCCATCTGAAAGATATTACTAAGGCATCTTCCCTTTGCACTTAAACTTCCCCTCAGGAAGCTATCAAATCATCTCCTTTCTCATACACCAGGCCTGAGGACACACACCAGGACAGGACTAACAAATCAGCTTCACCCACGTGTCTCCCAACAAATGATTCCTATACCTTCTGATAATAGTAGATACATTCTTTGGATGGATAAAAGCTTTTCCTACAACCACCGAAAAGGCACATACCATCACTTCTGTTCTCTTCACTCATATTATCCACAGGTTTAAACTCTCCTCTTGAATTCAGTCAGACAATGGGCCAACATTTGTTTCACAGGTTAACAAACAGCTGGCAAAGGCTCTAAACATTAAGTGGGCCTTCCATATTCCTTACCTCCCCTAATCTTCAGGTAATTTTAAAAAAGAAAAAACCCCCTAGAGGTTAAAATGGCCCAGGCTTCACTTCTCCTATTGGTCCTCATGCATTTATGAGCCATTTCCCCAAAGCCCCTCAGCCTAAGTCCTATTCCCCCCAGCCCAAAAGTCCATCCTCAGAACGCTCCTCCCTGTCCTACAACCAGGGGACTAGGTCTGAGTCGCAGACTCCCCCTCCTCCCCTCTCCAACCTAAGTGGACGGATCCTCACCAGGTTATCCTAACTACTCCCACAGTGGCAAAGCTAACATCCTTTCCACACTGAATGCACCATTCCAAACTAAAAAGAGCACCAGATCTACATCTAGAAATTTCCTCACCCCCAAATTATTCTCTCTCCCTCACAGGACAAACCTCACTGCACTTAACAAGAATTTCAGAAGTTGCCAACCCAGAACACCTTAGTGCATAACAATCTCTGTCTCCAATTTCCAATATTTTACCTCCAACTTTATTTTAGATCTTTCCTGGTTTCCCTTCCCCATGTCCCTGGATAGTCCTGCCAATTTCTCACACTAATGCAGGAGGTATGACTGCAGGGCACCTTCCAAAATTTCACTCCTACTCAAATCTCCTTTTTCTCCTTTTGCCCTCTTTGTCTGTGGAATATTCTAAGTCCCCACCCCAAACCCCTAACAGTTGAGCCCCCTTCATCAGCCTCATACGTTGCTTCTTAAATCAGTCACACTCCCAAGTTTCTTCCAACAGTTCAATTCATTTGTCCACACAAATCCAGCAGTTCACAGCCCTTCCTTTCAAACTGTCCACATAAACCTGGTCCAAAATAAACCTGCATCTCACCTACTCAGCCAACTCATTCCCCAAACCTGTTTATAATCTTGCTCAGCTAAACACCTTTTCCCCCAATCCATCAAATCCACCCACACAGTCACACACAGGGCTGTCACCCTCCTTTGCCTCATAGCCTCCTAACTAAACATGATACAAGTCGGATTCCATAAAACACCTCTTACCAAACCCTCCCCTCTCTGACGGTGCCACTCTCCATGTGTTCAACTCAAGGGTGCTCCCTGGAAAAAATCCACAAACAATTCCCTCAACTGCAACCTGTATCCTTCTGCCCTATCAGGACCGCAATGACTATTAGTTACAAAAACCCACTTATCTCTCTCTCTCCAAAAGCAACCTTCACCTCCTCCCCCACCAGCATTTTCTCTCATGCCTTCAGAGGGGCTACCCTTGCTGGCAGCTATTCAACTTGGAAAAACATAAAAGTTAAAACAAAGGGTTTGTGCACAATTCAATACCCACCTTCTCATGGCTTGCCACCATAACCTATAACTTTTGTCTGTCCACCCCCAGTGTCTTCTTCCTTTGTGGCACAAACTCTTATCTCTGCCTACTGGCCAATTGGTCAGGAGCATGTACCCTGGTGTTTCAGTCTAAACATTAACATTTTGCCTAACAAGCAGACCATCCAGGTTCCTTTAGTAGCTTCTGTCTCATCTTCCTCCACACACACTAAGCAGGCTCTACATCTCATTCTAGTGTTAGCAGAACTAAACATCTCTGCTGTACTCAGCACTGGGATAGCAGGTGGCCCCTTTCTTAGGTCCCCTAATCTTTCTCCTCCTAATACTGCAATTGGCCCATGTATACTTATCCTCATATCCCGCTTTATCCCCCGAAGGCTAAACTCCCCTGTCCAGGCAGCCACCCAGCAACACATTAATACCATCGTTCTCCTCTACCAAGTCCAGTACCAGTGCCTCCAGGAAAACAACTCTGAAGTCCAACACCCACTGCTTCAAAACCCAAACCCTGATTACAGCTCCCCTATTCAGCAGGAGGCAGCCAGATACTCAACAACGCCCCTCTTCCTTTTATACGAAAGTAGAAGGCAAGAATATTAGTTTAAACTGCACTATTTTGTAAGCTCCCCTCTAGTTTGCAGACCTTGGTCAAAGTGAAACATTCCACGGGGGTTCTGGCCTTGAGAAAAATCCCACCTAACCGCCTGGCCATAAGGTAGATAAAAGCCCAACTAAAGAAACATCCCTATCATATCTTGTTGGGCCTAAAGGTCCAAGCAACACCATGGTGACATCCCACCGGAGAAAGGGCCAAACTGCCTGATCATAACAACATCTTGTCAATATTCTGCCAGGCAGGAAGCCATCCTGCCCAAACCTCTCCCACCCATACCTGTAAGTACGCCAGCCTGTATGCAGCGGTGGGCTCTGGCATGAAGCTGCTCCCCCCATTTCTGCTGGTGTCTGCAGTATACCCGTGTTGCTCTTTGACCCGCCCCCTATCTGTGTGTCTTTCTTTCACCCTCGCCTTCCCTTGAAAACCTAACAATCTGACCTTGTCAACTTTTCTGTTGTTGGATTCACAGGGGCTTTTCATTTTATTCTCTTTGGTGCTTGAAGTTGGTTCTTCCATGATTATGGTTGGTTGGAGAATTTCTACACTAGACTCTTCTAGGGTACAGATTTCCACAGCTGTATTGAAGCTTTCCAGTGGGCTGTCCCAGAGCTTTTGCCCACCCTGTATATATACCCACCTGAGAGCAAAACAAAGCCACACCCTTGAGCTTTGTTTCATCATACAGGCCGCGTCCCAGCCAATGGCAGTCCTGGGGTGGCTTTGGCATCACAAAGCACCATTGCTGCCCACTCCCTGGGCTTGCGGGGGAGGTGAAAGTGGTATAGAGGAAACCAAATGCTGTTGTTGTTTCAGCATCCCCTGAAGGTGATGCATCCCAAACGATCTGCCGCCACTCCTCATTTCTCCATGTTTAATGTTCATGGTTCACATGGAAGCGAGAGGATGGTTCCTTCAAGCCCTTCCCCACAGCCATTCCTAGTAAGTGATTCATTCTTTTGTCTTCCAGCACCCACCATGACCTAGTATTTTAGATGTCTCACCTCAAATCCCTCCAAGCTAGTGTGGCTACATTTAGTTATTGGTGGAGATGTGAATTATCCCACTTCCCTCCTACAGTTCCTTCATATTCACCTTGAAGACCATTAACTTTTAGGTTTCTGCCAGGCAAATTTCAATCCATGTTCTTTTTTCCAATGTCCATGTGGTCCTCTTACGTTTTCTATTTCTAGTCTGAAATCATGGCCTTCAGTCTGCCACAACTTCAGTGAATAAACATTCTTACTGGGTATCCTACTCTTGTTTCAACTCAGGGGTGTATGTTCATAGCAAATGTAGTCTCCCAACATGTATTTTACCAGTGTATAGGGTTGGGGGAGGAGTGGGTATACATATACTGCAAGTTGTTCTGAGTGTTTACATGCACAATACTATCTAACACCAACATGTGCACCAGTGTGGGCATTGTTAAATTTTGTAATGGAGATTGTGTCCAGTGCAAAAGAAAAAAAAAAGGCATTTAGTGTGGAAGGGGAGAAGTAAAATTATCCTTCGTCAACGACTACATGAGAGCCTGTGTAGAAAAATCAATCTAAAAAAAAAAAAAAAAAAAAAAGCTTCTACAATAATTGAGATTAGCAAGATTGCAGGATAGGAGATCAACACACAAATCAATTGTATGTTTATATGTTAGAAGTTATATATTAGAAGTTTATATATTAGAACAGTCAGTGTTTCAGCCAATGGTAGTCCTAGGGTGGACTGGTAGTTAATTTCAACAACCAGAATTTGAAATTAAGAACAGTGCAATTTAAAATATCACAAAAAAATTAAAGGCTTAAGGATAAGTCTGAACAAAAATGTAAATGACTTACTTGTACAGTTAAAACTACAAAAATTGCAATGATAAATTAATAACATAAGGAAAAATCGAGATGTATGCTCTGATTTTCGGTTAGAAGATTCAATATTGTAAGATGTCAGTTATTTCCAAATTCATCTGTAGATTCAACTCAAACCTAATAAAAATTCTAAAAAGGTTTCTTAATAGAAATTGACAGGATAATTATAATATTCATATGGAAATGTAATGGGCCTAGAACAGCCAAAAGAAAAGTGTTGAATCTTAAAAAGCTCTGGATTGCATCACTGTCAATGTTCTAGTTTTGATAGTGTAACGTGGTAGTGTACTGAAGATTTTACCATTGGGAGAGGCTGGTTGAAGGATACATAAGGTCTCTATGTACATATCTTTGAAACTTCTTGAAAACTTAAAATTGTTTCAAAATAAAAAGATAAAAATATTTTAAAAGAGAGAGGGCCAAAGATACAGGAGGTATGGTCCTAGATTTCTCTCACATGTTGACACCTGTCCAATTCTCTATAGGAAGTCACAAAAATCAATAATGGAAAAAATAAAATAAAATGAAAGAGCAGTAGACCCTAGATTTTTGTTTCAGTGCTCATTGAGCTCACATATCTTTATTTCATATACCATAAAATCAAGAAAGTCCTAGCAAAGTACCCTGCTGAACTCCAAACACAACCAATTTATAGCATTCCCATGAGTACCATCTAAAAGCGAAGAAACCAAAAGAACATTAAGGTATACATTTTTCTTAGTGAAACCCAGATGTTGTCTAGATATTAACAATTTTATTTATTAAATACTAACAAGCTAACTTCAAAGGATTTAATTTTTTTTGGACTCTTGCCTGCAATTAACAGTGAGAACATCACCCTGACTTGTCATGTTATTAAAAAAAAAACTGAACAAATAAACAAAAACCAAAAGGCATACCACATAAAATAGGGTAGGTCAAAAACTGATTAAAATTGCTGAAAATAATGGATTTCAATTACCTTATTACCTTTTATAATTGTTTTCTAAATTTGTTTATCAAAAAATGTTTTGATGGGTATATCACTATCCAATGAAAATTTATCAAAATGTTAGGAACACATTCAGTGCATATTTCTATGGAAAGATTACAACTGACTTTATAAAATAACTCCTATTGAAATCTTTAGTGATGATGTTATATTTTCCACCAAAAGGAATAATAAAAAATTAAAGGCCATCAGTGTACAATGAGTTCATTGTATTGAACTTTTTTATTTCTGATGTTTTCAGTTTTCAAGAATATTCTTCTTTATCATATCAAGTTGAGGAACTACTCAAAGTGACTCTCCCATGTCATGCTATAAGTCAGAAATGAACCAAGATGAGAACCAGGGACTCCTGGAAACCTTTTCAGCTCTCGTTTTGGGGCCTTCGTACAAATGATATTATAAACTGATACTAGTTTAGTTATAATAACAACCATCAACTACATTTTAATGATTTTGTTACACATTTTAAGCTAAGGCAGGTTTTAATAGTGTAATGTGGTATAGGATAGGATCTTCCTGGGATTTGCCCCATTCTGTGGCCACAAACAGCAAGGTGTTAGAGGCCAACCATATATTTCCCTCTGGAGAACAGACAGTTGAATAGCAATCAATGAAAAACAGTTGAGTATGGGAGAGGAATACATCCTACTACTGGCTTTGCATGTGAATGGATGAGTGACTTTGAAAAATACCGCCACTATTGCCTCCACTGCAACGACTACTACCTCTACACTACTATTAATACTACTAGCAATAGATTCCATACACCAAGAACCTACTATATGCCAGGCTCTGGTATAAGCATTCTAGGTCAAACAGGAAACAGATGGTACATGCAAAATGGAATAATTTGACAAATTTTTGTCTGCAAAGGGATTACTTACAAACAGACAGATGCGGGGAGACCATCAGAGATAGTGCTAGTAGTAACTGTCATCACTCCAGACCCAAAGGAATGAGAGCAGGAAGGAAGTGGTTACTAGAACCTGGAAAGATCAATAATCATGAGGAAATGACTATTTCTAGAAGAACAGTGACCTCTACCAAGAGACTCATCCAGCCCGGGGTGATTCACAGGGAGGGAGCCAGGAGAATAGGTCCACAGTCCTCACTCTCCTTCCTTTCTCCTTCCCACCTCCAACTCTCCTTGGGGCTTTTCATTAGCCAAACCCAGTGGACACCAGAGAGTCCAGGAGCCCATTGAGAGAATCCTTCCTAAATAGCCTCTCAGAACAGCACAGGCGAAGAAGGGTGGTGAGTGGATCTGGAAAGGCAGAGGGAAGATGTTCAGCAGAGGTGCAATACTCACAGCAGTCCCAGGAGGTAGATATCATCACAGGGGTCTGATTTACTGATAAGGAAACTGAGGCCCAGAGAAGCTCAATAACTCAATAATTGTGAAAAAGTGTTCAAACCTGGGTTCATTCTGCCCTAAATCTCATATTTTTTCTGGTACTCTGGGTAAATTGCATACTCTCTGTAGGCTTCAGATCCCCCAGCTGTAGAATGAGTACATTGGAACAACGAATGTCATTTAAAAACTATGCTATGATTGTGTAATCCTCACCTTTAAAGATACTATGATTTTTTAAAACTTTAGGTAATATTATGATTAAAGCCAACCAGACTTAGAATTCCACAGTGTAAAACTCTGTGTGGAGGGGCTATCCTGCCTTTAACTACCCTGGTTTTTCTTTCTGATTCTATTACCATTGGGAGAATACTAGCGCCTAAGAACAAAGGTCTTGGTTTGATATGCAGGATTAGCCAAGAAATAGGATGCTTTAAGCAGAAGTAAGCTGTCAAAGACCATCAAGTCTCTCAATAACTCTTAAGTGAGCACATATTCTGTCTCAAGCACTGGGCTAGTCATAGGGATATAAAGACCATTGTCCTTGTTCTGCACCTTTTGAAGAAAATTGTTCTTCATGCCGCCCCAAAAATGTATTCTATATCTGGCATATTGAAAAGATATCCTGAGGTAATGTCCAGCCTGACAAAATAAAATTGACACTTTAAAATCAAACATTCTGAGGAGTCAGAAATTTTCTACAGTGCTCAACATTTTAATTTTTTCTTTTAAATTATTTTTTGTTATTAATTTTTGTGAGTACAGAGTAGGTGCATATATTTATGGGGTACATGAGATGTTTTAATACATGCATGCAATAAGGAATAATCACATCATGAAGAATGGGGTATTCATCCCTTCAAGCATTTATCCTTCATGTTACAAACAACCCAATAGTATTCTTTTGGTTACTCTGAAATGTACACTTATGTTATTATTGGCTGCAGTCACTCTGTTTTGCTATCAAATAGTAGGTCTTACTCATTTGTTCTATTTTATGTAACCAAACTTTCCCCACCATCCTTCCAACCCCTAAATACACATCCCATCCTCTGGTTAGCATCCTACTACTCTATGTCCATAAGTTCAATTGTTTTGATATTTAGATCCCCCAAATAAGTGAGAACATGAGACGTTTGTCTTTCTGTGCCTGGCTTGTTTCACTAAGCATAATAATCTCCAGTTCCATCCATGTGGTTTCAAATGACAGGATATCATTTGTACTTAACAGTACATCATTGTGTATACGTACCCCATTTTTTTCTTCATTTTTCTATTGGTGGACTTTTAGGTTACTTTCAGCTCTTAGCTGTTGTAAACAGTGCTGCAACAAACATGAGAGTTCAGTTGTCTTTTCAGTATAACTAATTCTTTTCTTACGGGTATATACCCAATAGTAGGTGTCTTGGATCACATGGTGGCTCTATTTAGGTTTTTGAGGAACCTTCAAACTGTTGAGTAACCTTCAAGCTGTGGTTGTATTAATTTATGTTTCCAACAGTGTACATCTCCACATCCTTGCCAGCATTTGCTATTGCCTGTCTTTGTATATAAGCCAATTTAACTGAAGTAAGACAAGATTTCGTTGTAGTTTTTACTTGCATTTCTCTGATGATCCGTGATGAGCACCTTTTCATATTCCTGTTTGCCGTTAACATGTCTTCTTTTGAAAAATGTTTATTCAAATCTATTGGCTGTTTTTTTATAAGACTATTAGATTTTTTCCTATAGAGTTTGAGCTACTCATATATTCTATATATTCATCTCTTGTCAGATGGGTAGTTAGAAAATATTTTCTCCCATTCTGTGGGTTGTCCCTTCACTTTGTTGATTGTCTTATTTGCTGTGCTGAAACTTTTAAACTTGATGTGATTTCATTGGTTCGCTTTTGTTTTGGTTGCATGTGCTTATGGGATATTACTCAAGACATTTTTGCCCAGACCAATGTCCTGCAGTTTCATCAATGATTTCTTGTAGTACTTTCATAGTTTGATGCCTTACATTTAAGTATTTCATCCATTTTGATTTATGTTTTGTGTACGACTAGAGATGGGTCTAGTTTCATTCTTTGCATATGGATATTCAGTTTTCACAGCACTATTTATTGAAGGAACTGTCTTTTCCCCAGTATATGTTCTTGGCACCCTTGATGAAAATGAGTTCACTGTAGGTATTTGGGGTTTGTTTCTGGGTTTTATGTTCTTTTCCACTGGTCTATGTGTCTATTTTTAAGCCAATACCATGCTGTTTCGCTTACTATAACTCTGTAGTATAATTTGAAGTCAGGTACTGTAAGTTCTACAGTTTTGCTCATTTTTCTTAGGGTAACTTTGGCTATTCTGGGTGGTTTGTAGTTCCATATAAGTTTCAGAATTCTTTTTTTCTATTTCTGTGAAGAAAGTCTTTGGTACTTTTATAGGAATTTGATTGAATCTGTATATTGCTTTGGGTAATATGGACATTATAACAGTATTGTGTCTTCCAATACATGGACACAGAATATCTTTCCATTTTGTTGTGTCCCCTTCAATTTCTTTCATCAGTGTGTTATACTTTTCATTATTGAGATCTTTCATTTCATTTATTAATTCCTGGGTATTGAGTTTTATTTGTGGCTATTGTAGATGGGACTATGTTTTTATTTTATTCTGATTGTTACTTTTGGAATATAGAAATGTTGTTTTTATGTTAATATTGCATCCTGAAGCTTTAAATAATTTATCAATTCCATTTTTTTTTTTTGCAGTCTTCAGGTTTTTACAAATATAAGATCATACTATCTGCAAACAAGGATAATTTGAATCTTTCTATTCCAGTTTGGATGCTCTTTTTTTTCTATCTCTTGTCTGATTGCTCTTGCTTTGACTTCCAGTATTATGTTCCAAAACAGTGTTGGAAGTGGGCATCATTGTTATCTTTCGGATCTTAGAAGGAGGCTTTATGTTTTCCTACATTCAGTGTAATACTATCTGTGGGTCTGTCATATATGGCTTTTATTCTGTTCAGGAATATTTTCTTCAGGATTTTTATCAGGAAAGATATTAAATTTCATCAAGTGCATTTTCAGCGTCAATTAAGATGACCATATGATTATTGTCCTTCAATCTGTTGATAGGATGTATAACATTGATAATTTGCATATGTTGAACCATCCTTGCATCCCAGGGATAAATTCCACTTAATGAACGATCATTGTAATATATTTTTGAACTTAGTTTGCTAGTATATTGCTGAGAATTCTTGCATCAATATTCATTCAAGGTACTGGTCTATAGGGTTTTGTGTGCACGCGTGTATGTGTGTGTGTGTGTATGTGTGTATCTTTGCCTGGTCTTGGTATCAGGGTAATGCTGGACTCATAGAATGAGTTTGGAAGTATTCCTTCCTTTTTATTACTCACAAAATTTCGAGTAGGATTGATATTAATTATTCTTTCAATGTTTGATAGAATTCAGTGGTGAACTTATCTGGTCCCAGGCTTTTATGTACTGGGAGAATTTTACTACAGCTTTGATCTCATTACTCATTACTGGTATGTTCAGCTTTTGGGCTTCTTCATGATTTAATTCTAATAGTTTGTATTTGCCTAAGTATTTGTCCATTTCGTGTAGATTTTCCAATTTATTGCTATATAGTATTTTATATTAGCCATTAATGATCTTTTGAATTTATGTGGTATCACTTGTTCTGTCACTTTTTTATCTCTGATTTTACTTATTTGGTTCTTCTCTCCTTTTCCTAGTCAAGCACGCTAAATGCTTGTCAATTTTGTTTAATTTTTCATAAAACCAACTATATTTTTCATTGGAAACAACTATATTGTTTTCTTTTTTTGATTTCCTTTATTTATCCTTTATTATTTCTATTATCATCTATTATTTCTTTTCCTCTACTGACTTTGGGTTCAGTTTACTCTTGCTTATCCAGCTCTTTAAGATGCATCATTAGGTTGTTTATTTGAAGTTTGTTTTCTTTTTTGATTAGGCACTTATAAACTTCCCTCTTAGGACTTGTAGTAGTCTGTTCTCATGCAACTCTAACAAAATATCCGAGACTAGGTAATTCATAAAGAAAAGAGGTTTAATTGACTCGGTTCTGCAGGCTGTATAGGAAGCATGGTGACTTCTGCTTTTGCTCAGCTTATGGAGAGGCCTCAGGAAACTTAAAATCATGGTGGAAGGCAAAAAGGGATCGAGACATATCACATGGCCAGAGCAGGAGAAAGAGAGACAGATGGTGAAGGTGCTACACACTTTAAAAAACAAGATCTTGTGAAAACTCTATCACTAGAACAGCACTAGGATGATGGTGCTAAGCCATTAGAAACCACCCCTATGAGCCAATCACCTTTCACCAAGCCCCACCTCCAGCACTGGGGATTGCATTTCAACATGAGATTTGGGTGGGGACACAGATCCATACCATATGAGAGCTCCTTTTGCTGTATCCCATAGGTGTTGTTATGTTTCTGTTATTTGTTTTAAGACATTTTTCAATTTCCTTCTTAATTTCTTCATAGATGCACTGGTCACTCAGTAGCATATTGTTTAATTTCTATGTATTTATATACTTTCCAAAATTTGTTCAGTTTTTGACTTCTAGTTTTATTCTATTGTGGTCAGAGAAGATGCTTGATATTATTTCATTATTGTTTAATATTTTAAGACTTATTTTGTGACCTATCTGTATTAGTTCATTCTTATGCTGCTATAATGACATACCCAAGACTGGTATGGGTAATTTATAAAGGAAAGAGGTTTAATTGACTCAAATTTTCACATGACTGGAGAGGCTTCAGGAAACTTACAGTCATGGGGGAATTCACCTCTTCACAGGGTGGCAGGAGAGAGAATGAGTGCTGAGCGAAGGGGGAAGCCCTTTCTAAAATCATCAGATTTCATGGGAACTCACTCACTATCACGAGAACACCATAGGGTAAAACCACCCCCATGACTCAATTACCTCCCACTGGGTGCCAGCCACAACACATGAAAATTATGGGATTACAATTCAAAATGAGATTTGGGTGGGGATACAAAGCCAAACCATGTCACTACCATATCTTCTATCCTTCAGAATGATCCCTGTGGAGAAGAATGTGTATTCTGTATCCATTGGATGAAATGGCCTGTAGATATCTATTAGAAACATTTGGTCTGTAATGCAGATTAAGCCCAATGCTTCTTTGTTGATTTTTTGTCTGGAAGGTCTGTATAATGCTGAAAGTATTATGGACTCCAGCTATTATTGGTTTGGGGTCTATCTCTGTCCTTAGCTCGAAAAATATTTGCTTTATATGTCTGGGTGTTCCATAGTTGGATCTATGTATATTTAAAACTGTTATATCTTTCTGTCGAATTGACCCCTTTATCTTCATTTTATTTTCTTATAGGTTTTGTCTTGACATCTATTTTGTCTGATATAAATATAACTACTTTTGTTCTTTTTTGGTTTCCATTGGTATGAAGCATCTTTTTCTGTTTCTTTATTTTCAATCTATGTGTCTCTTTGTAAGATAAGTGTGTTTCTTGTAGGCAAAGCATCACTGAGCTTTATTTTTCTATCTATTCAGCCACTCCATGTCTCTTGATTGGAGAGTTTAGTCCATTTATATTCAATGTTACTATTTGTAAGTAAGGACTTACTCCTTCCATTTTATTATTTTGTTTGTTTGTTTTGTGATATTCTCTTCTTTGTTTTCTTCCTGTCTTCCTTTTAGTGAAGGAGATTTTCTCTGGTGATATAATTCAATCTCTTACATTTATTTTTTTGTGAATGTGTTGTATGTTTTTTGGTTTGAAGTTACCATGAGGTTTGCAAATATTACCTTATAACCCGCTATTTTAGGCTGATAACAACTTTACACTGTTTGCGTAAGTAAACAAACAAAAAGAAAACTAATAAAAACATCACGCTTTAACATTGCCCCTGCTTTTTTTTTTTTTTTTTTTTTGGAATCTTGCTCTTATTGCCCAGGCTGGAGTGCAATGGCGCAACCTCAACTCACTGCAACCTCTGCCTCCCGGGTTCAAGCGACTCTCCTCCCTCAACCTCTTAAGCAGCTGGGATTACAGGCATGCACCATCATGCCCGGCTAATTTTGTATTTTTAGTAGAGAGGGAGTTTCTCTCTCTCTCTCTTGGTCAGGCTGGTCTTGAACTCCTGACCTCAGCTGATCCATCCACCTCAGTCTCCCAAAGTGCTGGGATTACAGGTGTGAGCCACCATGCCTGGCCTGGCCTCTGCTTTTTAACTTCTTATTGTTTCTGTCTATATCTTACTGTACAGGGCGTGTCTTGAGAAATTGTAATCATTATTTTTGATTGGTTCTTCATTTAGTCTTTCTACTGAAGAGTAGTTTACACATGACACAATATTGTAATATTTTGTGTTTTTCTGTGTACAAACTATTACCAGTGAGTTCTGTACCTTCAGATGATTTCTTCTTGCTCATTAACATTCTTTTCTTTCTGATTGAAGCACTTCCTTTAGCATTTCTTTTAGGACAGGTCATATTTCGATGAACTCTCTCAGCTTTTGTTGGTCTGAGTAAATTTTCATTTGTCCTTGTTTGAAGAATATTTTCATCACATATACTAATCTAAGGTAAAAGATTTTTTCCTCAGCACTCTAAATACTTAATGCCACTCTTTTCTGGCCTGTTAGGTTTCCACTGAAAAGTCTGCTGCCAGGCATATTGAAGTTCCATTGTGTGTTATTTGTTTATTTTCTCTTGCTGATTTTAGGAGACTTTCTTTATTCTTGACTTTGGAAACTTGATTATTAAATGCCTTGAGGTATTCTTCTTTGGGTTATATCTGCTTGGTGTTCTATAACCTTCTCGTACTTGAATATTGATACATTTTTCTAGGTTTGGGCAGTTCTCTGATATTATCCCCTGGAATAATATTTCTACACATTATCTCTTTCTCTATCTTCTCTTGAAGGCCAAATACTCTTAGGTATACCCTTTTGAGGCTATTTTCTGGATTTTGTTGGCATGCTTCATTGTTTTATTTATTTTTATTTTTTCTCTTCTGGCTGTGTATTTTTAAATAGCCTCTCTTCAAGCTCACTAATTCTTTATTTTGCTTGAATAATTCTGCTATTAAAATACTCTGATGCATTATATACTATACCAACTGCATTTTTCAACTCCAGAATTTCTGCTTGATTTGTTTTAATGATTTTAATCTCTGTGTTTAATTTGTCTGATAGAATACTTAATTCCTTCTCCATGTTATTTTGAATATGTTTTAGTTTCTTTGAAACTGCTATTTTGACTTCTCTGTCTGAAAGTTCACATATCTCTGCTTCTCTAGGACTGGTCACTGGTGGTTTATGTAGTTCATTTGGTGAGGTCATGTTTTTCTTGATACTTTTAGATGTTCTGCTGTATCTGAGCATTGAAAAGTTAGATATTTACTTTAGACTTTTCAGTATGGGCTTGCTTGTACCGTTCCTTCTTTGGAAGCCTTTCCAGATATTAGGTAGGACGTGGGTATTGCAATCTAAGCAATTTCTGTTTTAGGGGGTACCCCAAGCCCAATAGCACTGTGGTTCTTGCAGACTGGTAGAGGTGCCACCTTGATGGTCTTGGGAAAGATCTGAAAAAATTATCTAGATTACCAGGCAGAGACTCTTGTTCTCTTCCTTTACCTTCTCCCAAACAAATGGAGTCTCTCTCTTGATTTTGAGCCACCTGGAGCTGGTGGTGAAGTGACACAGCACCCCTCTGGCCACCTTCACTAGGACTATGCTTGGTAAGACCTAAAGCCAGCACAGTACTTGGTCTCACACAGGTCCTTCTGCTGTAACCACTCCTTGGTTACTGCCTATGTTTGCTCAAGGCTCTGTGGCTCTACAATCAGGAGGTGGCAAAGGTGTCCTTTGCTTCAGACCATCAAGTTCTCCCAGGTCTCAAGCCAGTCCAGAGCTGTCATCCTTGGAGACAGAAACTAGAGGCAAAATCCTTAGAAGCCTACCTGGTGTTCTATTGTACTACAGCTGAGCTGGCACCTAACCCACAAGATTCACTCCTTCACACTCTTCTTTCCCCTTTCCAGAGGCAGAGGAGACTCATCCAGTGGCCACCATGACCACAGACCCATGGGGATTACAGCCAGACTATCACCACTATCCCCTTAAGGCATAAGGGTTTTTAAGTTAGCTTGGGGTGAATGCAGCCTGGGCTGGGACTCATTCTTCAGGGTGCTGGGCTCCTCTCAGTTGCAGGGCAGGTCTAGAAATGCCATCTAAGAGCCAAGTCCTGAAATCAGTGATCCTAAGAGCCTGCTTGATGCTCTACCCACCTGTGACCATGCTGGTACCCAAGATACAAGAAAAGTACCCTTTACTTTTCCCTCTGCTTTTGGAGCTATGAGGCGTGAAGCCTGGTATTAGGTAGGAGGACATCCCAGTACTCCCTTATCTACTCCAGCTGGTTTCTCAGTAGGTCAGGTGCCCCACACAGTCCAGTGTCTCTGGGCCTATTTCAGATTTGTAGTTGCTATGGCCTAGACTGCCTTTAATGTTTACTTAGAGACAAACAGCCCTTTAGACCATGGTTGCAGGGCTTACAGGAGCTCAATTTTCAACTGCTGGGATCAGCAATTCTTCTCTGGCTAAGGCTGGTTTAATTGTTCCCTCCGTGGTTGAGTTTTATCGGAGTTTGGTCTGGATTTTGTTCTGCTACAATAGGACAGTAATGTGTTCAATGCCTCACTGTTGCTGTGCTCTCTCTCTCCCCAGTGCACAGAAATGCTCTATGCACCAAGCTGACCCTGCCAGGATGTTGGGAGGTGGTGGCATTTGTAAGTGAAAGCTATTTTTTCCTACCTCTTCAATGCCTTTTTCAGTGATATAAAGTTAAAACCAGGTACTGTGAGTGTTCTCTTGATTTGGGGTTCTTATAAAGGTCCTTTTTTAGGTAGATATTTGTTACATTGGTGTCCTTACAGGGGTGATGGTTCAGCCTTCTGTTCTGCCATCTTGCCCCACTCTAAGACCTCCTCTCTCCACTTATCTACATCTATTCCTTGCTCTAGAAGGCTGACCTTGATGTACTATGTAATAGGGCTCCGTTGCTCTCTGGCTTCCAGTTGGGTTTTACAAAGGGAATCCATAGCAGAAGATATAAAGAAAGTAGAAAATTATATTAGAATATTGGTTTCTTGCTGATTTTTCTCTGAGGCACCTCATCTTATTATCACCTTTGAATCAATGTCTTTTTTTCCTCTCATTTTGGCCTTCTCTTCATGACGGTTTCCTTCTGGGTGCTGGTGACCACTCCCTTTTCCCATCTTTTTAGGCGTAGAGGTAGTAACACTCAGTGTCACTATCCCCAGGTCACTTTACTCTTCTTTACCATTTGCCTATTCTCCGTTCACAATTTTGTAAATAATCCATTTTAAAGTAAACCTTATTCAAATTATCTAGATTTGAATGTACCATCTGTAAACTGGTGGGACTCTGATGGGTACAGCTCTCATCAAGGAAACTTCAGATGAGTATCTACAGTAATGTGAGATGCCGGAACACAAATGGAATCACCCTGCCAGAAAGGCAGTCTCACACCCAGAGAATGGTAGAATTAGATAACCAGGATATTATTAGTCATGCAGACACATCCCTACTCCATTATTTCCCCTTCCTCTTGCTCCAATTCTGAGGATATAAACCTTAGTTTAAAAATTGGGATGAATATCTTCTTTTGAGAACTGTCTGTTCATATCCTTTGCCCACTTTTCGACGGGGTTGTTTGTTTTTTTCTTGTAAATTTGTTTGAGTTCTTTGTAGGTTCTGGATATTAGCCCTTTGTCAGATGAGTAGAGTGCAAAAATTTTCTCCCATTCTGTAGGTTGCCTGTTCACTCTGATGGTAGTTTCTTTTGCTGTGCAGAAGCTCTTTAGTTTAATGAGATCCCATTTGTCAATTTTGGCTTTTGTTGCCGTTGCTTTTGGTGTTATAGACTTGAAGTCCTTGCCCATGCCTATGTCCTGAATGGTATTACCTAGATTTTCTTCTAGGGTTTTTATGGTATTAGGTCTAACATTTAAGTCTCTAATCCATCTTGAATTAATTTTCATATAAGGAGTAAGGAAAGGATCCAGTTTCAGCTTTCTACTTATGGCTAGCCAATTTTCCCAGCACCATTTATTAAATAGGGAATCCTTTCCCCATTTCTTGTTTTTCTGAGGTATGTCAAAGATCAGATGGCTGTAGATGTGTGGTATTATTTCTGAGGACTCTGTTCTGTTCCATTGGTCTCTATCTCTGTTTTGGTACCAGTACCATGCTGTTTTGGTTACTATAGCCTTGTAGTATAGTTTGAAGTCAGGTAGCGTGATGCCTCCAGCTTTGTTCTTTTGACTTAGGATTGTCTTGGCAATGCGGGCTCTTTTTTGGTTCCATATGAACTTTAAAGCAGTTTTTTCCAATTCTGTGAAGAAACTCATTGGTAGCTTGATGGGGATGGCATTGAATCTATAAATTACCTTGGGCAGTATGGCCATTTACAGCCAACAGACACATGAAAAAATGCTCATCATCACTGGCCATCAGAGAAATGCAAATCAAAACCACAATGAGATACCATCTCACACCAGTTAGAATGGCAATCATTAAAAAGTCAGGAAACAACAGGTGCTGGAGAGGATGTGGAGAAATAGGAACACTTTTACACTGTTGGTGGGATTGTAAACTAGTTCAACCATTATGGAAAACAGTATGGCGATTCCTCAAGGATCTAGAACTAGAAGTACCATATGACCCAGCCATCACATTACTGGGTATATACCCAAAGGATTATAAATCATGCTGCTATAAAGACACATGCACACGTATGTTTATTGTGGCACTATTCACAATAGCAAAGACTTGGAATCAACCCAAATGTCCATCAGTGACAGACTGGATGAAGAAAATGTGGCACATATACACCATGGAATACTGTGCAGCCATAAAAAAGGATGAGTTTGTGTCCTTTGTAGGGACATGGATGCAGCTGGAAACCATCATTCTCAGCAAACTATCGCAAGAACAGAAAACCAAACACCGCATGTTCTCACTCATAGGTGAGAACTGAACAATGAGATCACTTGGACTCGGGAAGGGGAACATCACACACCGGGGCCTATCACGGGGAGGGATGGATTGCATTGGGAGTTATACCTGATGTAGATGACGAGTTGATGGGTGCTGACGAGTTGATGGGTGCAGCATGCCAACATGGCACTAGTATACATATGTAACAAACCTGCACGTTATCCACATGTACCCTAGAACTTAAAGTATAATAAAAAAAAATTTAAAAAAAATTGGGAGAAGAGGAATAGAAACACAAGGTGGCAAAGGAACATACCTTGTCTTAATTTGTTTTGTGTTGCAATAACAGAATACCACACACTGGATACTTTAAAAACAAAAGAACCTTATTTGGCTCATGGTTCTGGAGGCTGGTAAGCCCAAGGTCACAGGACCACATCTGGTGAGGTCCTTCTTGATGCACCATAACATGGTGATAGGCATCACATGGTAAGAGGATGTGTGTGAGAGAGCAAAAGATCTAGCTCACAGTCTCAAGCCCTTTTATAATCTGCATTAATCTATTCATGGAGGTTCCACCCTTATGACCTAAACATCTTCCATTAGGCTCCACCTTCCAACATGATTGCATTGGGGATTAAGTTTCCAACATGTGTTTTTGAGGAACATATTCAAACCATAGTATACCCCTTTCAGTGACTTTAGGAAAGAGATGGAGCTTTAACTTTATATTAAATTTAGAGTTTTATTTATTACATGGGACTGGATATTTTAAAGTGTTCCCAGAGGACCTTATAACATTTTATTACATAAGAATTATCAGAAAAACCATGAGGCTTATGCAACTTCTTTCCCAGAGGAAGGAGAAGAACTAGCTAAATATAATAATTGTAATAGTTATAAGGGTTCAATGAAAACAAAAATGCACTTAAATAAATAAATGTGCTTTGTGATTACGGTGTGCTTATTCAAGGTGATAGTTCTATAAAGTTTTACCTACTTCTCAAATGAGATAAAAGGTTCAAATCCTCTTTTGGCCGTAATAGCATGCTTTTTTTTTTCTTTTAACAAAGTGTTAACAATACTAAACCCCGCTGCGGCTTACTAGATGGAAACACTTTTCCGATTGCCAAGCAGTTATTATTTCTTCGACTGGTCTAATACATTTTAAGCAACAAAAACAAGGTTTTCTTACCATGATAATTCACTTCCATTGTTGGAGCTAGACTGAGCCACAAAGACCTGATGATAGTTGTCCTAATTCTATCCCTAGGTCAGAAATAGTTTGCATATAACCAAGCCCGTGGTTTCCCCAAGGTTGCAGCACTGAGGTGACAGTATAAAGCATATGAGAGAGAAGCCAAAATCAAGATTAAGAAAATGATACTTCATCCCAAAGTGTAGGGGTAAAGTAAGAATTGTATAGGAGAAAGAATTGTGAAATTGGCTGCTGAAGACTTCAACTTGCAAAAGTGTACAATGCGAATCTGGTTGGATGGTTCACGAATGTGTATTATGAATACACAGAAGCACGCTCTTTCACATGAAGTGCCTACTAACTGTGGCAGAAAGAAGTGCTAAAAAGAGCCATTAATGAATAAACAGCATGAGATACTGTTTGCAGAATAATCATGGTCAGTAACATTGTTTCATTCACAATATATGAATTAATTTACTTTCTTTCTCATGCTAATATGAATTAGAATAATCATGTATTTCTTTGTTTGATCATTTTTATCTCTTAGCCTGGCATATTCCTCAGAGTCATCAAGGCAGCTGGCTTCAGTTTTCTATGTGCCACAGCCCTTCTGAGCTGCACAACTCTTTGGGGATGAAGAATAAGCAGACATCCTTCATTATGAGACAGGTAAGCACTGCTAAGATCCTTGATTCGTGATTATCGTTAATATAACTGGTTAGTTAGAGGTTGCTGAAGTGAAGTAAAATAATGCTCTACACATGTGTAGGTGCTCTTTAAAGGTTTCTAACTTAGTTCCTCTGTATTTATCCCTGATATTTAAACATATTTATTGCAAGAGTCTTCTATGGTTTTGAATTTTCTCTGTATCCCAATCTCTGACCACTATTGATTGAACCTCTGTTGCTATCGCTTATCCCTAGTCAATTTCATGTAAAATAGGAATTTGAATTAACTGATTTTTTAATCATACATTTTGCAAACATGGGCTTCCAGTACATAGCATGGCCTTAGGGCATCAACAATAATTCTCAAGGTAGTTGGCTCAGGTATACTGAAAAATCAATCAATTAACAAATACAGTCATACAAGCTTCCATGTTCTTCCATACATATGTACTTCTAACTGAAAATTTTGTTATATTTTATTTATATTGGTTTTTAATTACAATTTATGGCTTTTTTCTTTATTAACTCCACTCATATTTATTGTGTAGCTTAATTATTAGCAGTTAGTATACGCACTGGTGCACATGAAACAGGCTACAGAGCTAATTTTATCTTTACTGAAAATCAAATATATCACACATAAAGTAACTAATATACATATCAAGTATATATACATATATATCTTGTTATCAATTATATTCTAATAAATTTTCTTGAGATATAATTTTCATAAAATGAATCTGCCAAATTCATGTGTATAATTCTATGCATTTTGACAAATGTATACAGTCATGTGACTACCATCACAGTAAAGATATACATTTTATTGCCATTTTTCTCCAAAGTTTCTTTCGACTTTTTGTATTCATTCTCCTCCTCTTTCATTTTTGCCCTGATAACCAGTGATCTGCCTTCTGTAATTATAGGTTTGTTTTTTTCTACAATTTTATATAAATTAAGTTGTACAGTGGGTAGAGTTGCTGTGTCTGGCTTCTTTCCCTCTTTCCCTTATTTTAGTGTTTTCAAGATGCATTCATATGGTTGCATATATTAGTAATTCTTTTTTTCTCATTTCTGAATTTTACTACATGGTATGGAGTACAAAACTGGTTTATCTATTCACTAAGTGGTAAACATTTGGCTTGTTTCTAGCCTGTGGTTTGCCTGATAATTTTTTACCAGTTTCTTTTGAATGAAAGTTTTTTAATTTGGATGAAGCCCAATATATCATTTTTTAAAGTTTTTTTTTCTTTTTTTCTTTTTTTTCTTTTTTTTAACTTTGTATAACCTTCCTAAGGACTATTTGTCTTAATCAAGGTCACAAAGATTATTCTTATATTTTTTCTTAAAAGTTTTATAGTTCTATTCTTATATTTAAATCAATTATACATTTTAATTTAATTTTGTAGTTGACTTAAGATATACATACTTAAGTTATACATACATATACACATAAGGTATATGTATATCTGTATATACATATGCACACATATATAGTCATATATCCATCTCTCTCTCTCCTCCTACATACACACACACACACACACACACACACCCCTACCTGTATATGCATATAGTTATCCAATTTTTCCAGCTACTTTTTCTGAAAAAAATTACCATTTCGTTATGTTAGCCCCTTTATTGAAAATCAATTGACCATATATGTTTAGTTCTAAATCTGAAACCTCTTGTCCATTCCCTTGATAAATTAATGGTCTATCTGTATGCTGATACTACATTTGCATTACTATAGTTTTTACAGTAGGTTGTGAAATTGGATAATGTGAGTTCTTCAACTTCTTTATTTTCCAGTTACTTTGGTTATTCTAGATCTTTCATATTTCAACAATTATTTTTATAATTAACCTCTCACATTATACAAAAAAACCCCTCGTATTCTGTTTGACATTGCAATGAATGAATAGGTCAAATTGTAGATTAGCTGACATTAGAGACAAAATCTAAATTATAAAATGGCGAAAGTGAGTCCTTGGTAGTTGCAAAAGGATGTGAGAAGAAGTAGATTTGTGAATGTACAGAGTTTTATGTGGAGAAACAACTAGAAGATGAAGAATGCCTGGGGCAAAATAGGCTCCTTAAAGAACCTAATTAGGGATGTAGGGCGTGGCTGGTTTAGTTCTGATGGTTTTTTACTCTGAGGTGAATGCCAAGTGCTAATAGTGATTTCCTTCTCATAGGCAATGGGGAATTGTAAGACAAGTATATCTATTTCATCGTGATTTTACGAATGTGGGTTAGATTATAAGCCTTAATGCTTTACCTGAAGTATGCATAGCTCTATGGACCTCAATTAAATTCTGCTTGTCTTTCAAGATAAGAAGTCTAACAGCATGATAATAGCTTAGAAAATATTATGCCAAACCTTGGTTTACAATCACTGTAGGTTAGATAGTGGCTGAAGAAAGCATTAGATTTCCCAATCCGGCACTTTATATTGGCTTGGATCTTTATAATACTACATGTCTCCTGGTATCTACAGCTATCAGAAGTCAGAGCCATAGACTGTACTTTTTTAAACATGGAGGGGGAAGGATATCATGCCATAACTGTAGAATCAGCTACAACTTTGCCTAACTGGGGTATAAAAGTGGAAATTGGGAGATAAAAAATTATATATCACTACACACTTCTCTAAATTAAAAGAATGAACAATCAGAGGGCCAAATTGTCATTGTTGCTGTACCCTAGTGAGTCATACTTGATCCATTCAAGAACTGGGCTCAAATAAGATTTTTCTCAGGCTGCCTTGGGCTAGATATTGCAGTATGTATAATAAAATGTTGGTTTCCTGTTGGACACAGGTGATGGAGTGTAATATGAAATTAAAATACATGAGCTTCCACCAGAAGTTTTGTTCTTTCTTAACTTTATGCATCCTGTGGAGGTGTTTTAAAGTAAAGGAATTGTGTCATTTACTTCAGCAGAAAGTCTAGGTGCCTCCAGATAGAGCCAGGATTTGAACTTGACCTTAGAGTTGCAGAGCATCTTTATTTCTAATAATATAGCCCTTATCAGCATATACAATTTTGTAAACGTCTCTGTAAGGAGGGAGTAGGTTGATTCTAGGATGGGCTGAATTACGCCAGCCTGTGCCTTGGTAATCTGTCCAATGATATGCTGAGAAGTCAGGAGAAAAGTTGAAGCAGATTGCTGATTTTCATTATCAAAAATATGGTAGGTCATAGATCTCATTAGAAGTGCCTACCTTAATCATGCCCGGGGAGTCAGGAGCTGAAAATCGAGATAACAGCAAAAACAACACTACTAGCATCACTGTGATTTATTACCAATTGAAAGTTTAAAATTCATTGGCATAATCACATTCAAATTAGAGTTTGATTTCAGTCAATCACGCTAGACTGTAAGGAGCAATTGCTCCTTGATGTGAGTTGGTGGTAATTAGAGACAGATAAATGATTAAAGGGCCAAATGCTGCACGTCTAGAGCATGATTTGGGTCTAATTGACAATTTCTACAGGTCATCCTGGGACTGAACAGTCATCTAACCTAAACTTTACCTTAATCATTAGATTTGTTAAGAAAGAAACATTTGGAGACACTTTGAGAGCTAATATGAAGATCCCAGGTTATTGGTGGCCCTTGGCATTCAAAATGACTGTCAGTGGTGTCTTTTATACAATGAATCCAATTTGTTAAAAACTCAGAAGTGCAAAAGTGAAACTGTTGGATTGTAGAAATTTTTTAAATAATGTATCCAAAGCTTCAATAATCTGTGAAACCTTCCATCTTTTTTTTGCCTGTGTGCTTTAATAGTCTCAAAATAGCATGCTATACTAGCAGGTTAGCCTTATTTAAGACAAAATCCATGTTTTAATGGGCAAAATAGTTTACTCCTAAGAGGTCCCTTAGGCCAAGAAATACTATTTGTAAAAAATATTCAAAAATCTTACTGCTAGGAAGACCTTATAAAAAGGTATTTTTTTTTCTGATTTTTCATTAATTCATTTATTTGTTCTTTTATAATAAGAGTTACTTATCAGGGGAACCCGCCCCTGATAATTCAACATGAGTCCTTTTCTATTTTCCCTAAGTGTCGGCTGGTCTGAGAAATAAAGGAATAGAGTACAAAAGAGAGATATTTTAAAGCTGAGTGTCCGGGGGAGACATCACATGTTGGCAGGTTCTGTGATGCCCCCTGAGCCATAAAAGCAGCAAGTTTTTATTAGCAATTTTCAGAGGGGAGGGAGTCACAGAGGGTGTGGGTCACAGAGATCACATGCTTTAAGGGTAACAAAAGATCACAAGGCAGAAGGTCAGGGTGAGATCACAAGGTCAGGGTGAAACTAGGATCACTAATGAACTTCCATGTCCTGCTGTACACGCATTGTCATCTTAACAGGGTTCAAGAGCAGAGAACTGGTCTGACTAGAATTTGCCAGGCTGGAATTTCCTAATCCTAGCAAGCCTGGGGACACTGCAGGAGACTAGGGTGTGTTTCATTCCTATCTACATCTGCATAAAGGCAGACACTCCTAGGGTGGCCATTTTAGAGGCCCTGCCTGGGAATGCATTCTTTTCCCAGGGCTGTTCATTATTAATATTCCTTACTGGGGAAAGAATTCAGTGATATTTCTCTTATCCGTTTTCAGTAATAAGAGAAATATGACTGTGTCCTGCCCGGTCCACAGGCAGCCAGGCTCTAAGGTTATCTCCCTTCTTCCCTGAAAATCACTGTTATCCTGTTCTTAAGGTGCCCAGATTTCATATTGTTCAAACACACATACTCTACAAACAATTTGTGCAGTTAACACAATCATCACAGGGTCCTGAGGTGACATACATCCTCAGCTTACAAAGATGATGGGATTAACCAATTAAAGTAAAGACAGGCATAGGAAATCACAAGAGTATTGATTGGGGAAGTGATAAATGTCCATGAAATCTTCACAATTTATGTTCTGCCATGGTTTCAGCCGGTCCCTCTGTTCGGGGTCCCTGACTTCCTGCAACAGTTACTAGTTACAAAATATTTACTACATGCTAAGCTTTGTGATAATTTTTGTTTAACCTTTACAATTTTGTAAAAATATTATTATTATTATTATTATTATTATTATTATTATTAGTGAAGAAACTCAGTTTCAAAGAGGTTAAGGAATTTAAACAAGGTCACAGAACTAGTAAATAGCAGAAACATTTAAATATTTTGCTATATAATGATAATTATATCTTTATGATACCTAAGACTTAGTTCTTGGCATTGAAGATCTGTAACATTGCATAGCTGCTACCTTAAGGCCTTACAGGAAGAAATAGAGCTTTATTAAATGCAACATTTCTCTACCAGTCTTTCTGATGGGTTAGGTTATTGGGGGCTGAGGAGTAAGAGAGTTGAAGGAGAAGAGTTAGGTAGGGTTATTAATTCCCCTGAACATCCCCTTACTGAACATCATCTCGAATTAGCTGTGTTCAAAACCAAAGGTCACTTTGCCCCTCCAAGATAATAAGACAAGACTTTCTATCTTCTAGCTTTGGAAATTGTTCCCTTTCTTCACTAATCCATCCTCCTTCAATGTTCCCATATGCCTACTCTTTGGTAAAGTGGCCCTTTGGAATGATTGTCTCAATTTGAGTATGCTATCTTTTCTCTATTAAAACCTTCCCAGTATTCCTTACCTTTCTTACTTGTGACATAGGTTGCACAGTCATTGTAAATGAAACCATAATATTTTACCTTTCTTCTTAATTTTTCTGAGCTTTTTTTGCTGTTTTTCTTAAGGGTAGAGGCAAAACCAATGCAGCCAATGCTTTGCACATAACTTTAAGGAGTGTAGGAATCCACAAAGCAATGTCCAGTGTGAGAAACTACCTGCAAATTTCTAGCTCCTTCGACATCAAATTATTGCCATATCTTTCCAACACTGCTGATTTCAAGAGTTCCTGTGAATAATCTGAGGATTCTGCTCCTCTCTTCATAGGTGGTGGGATGGTTAATACTGAGTGTCAACATGATTCTATTGAAGGATGCAAAATATTTTTCCTGAGTGTGTCTGTGAGGACGTTGCCAAAGGTGATTAACAGTTGAGTCAGTGGACTGGGAGAGGCAGACCCACCCTGCATATGGGTGGGCATCATCTAATCATCTGCCACCAATGTAGCTAGAATAACGCAGGCAGAAGAAGTTGGACGGACTTGACTTGCTGGGTCTTCCTGAATTCATCTTTCTCCCATGCTTCCTGCCCTCAAATATTAGACTCCAAGTTCTTCAGCTTTTGGACTCTTGGACTTACACGAGTGATTTGCCAGGGGCTCTCAGACCTTTGGCCACAGACTGAAGACTGCTTTTGAAGTTTTGGGACTCAGAATGACTTCCTTGCTCCTCAGCTTGCAGACAGCCTCTTGTTGGACCTCATCTTGTAATCGTGTGAGTCAATACTCCTTAATAAACTCACTTTCATATATACATCTATCCTATTAGTTCTGTCCCTCTAGGGAACCCTGAATAATATAGGTGGTTAAGTACAAAGAGAGACTAATTATATATTCCTCTTTTTCCCTTCCATCACCCCAATACATAAGATAGGTTGTATGGGGATTCCATCAGCAGAATGTGCTTGCTCCTCTATTGAGAGCAAACAGAAGATTTGCATTACTCGCAAGTCCATTATGAGTAGATGAATTGTATACCCTGAGACAGTCTCTATCCTGCTTTCACCTCTCCATCCCCACCATATGAAGAAATAAGGATATGGAAAATGAAAACAGAGAGGCCCTGTCCCTACTCCTTTCCCCTTGACTGTTTCTCACAGTGAATGCACTAAGTATGCTAGCAGATATGGCACAAACCTGATTCTTTGACTCTGTTGGGCATCAGTGTAAGCCTTATAGTATCATTCATGGTATAGAGATAATAGCGCTAACTGAAGGAAGACGTGCAACCTTTAGGTTTTGTAAATTCCATCCCTTCGCCGGAAGAAGCAGGATGAGAAGCACTCATTACTCTCCAAACTTCATGATCCTTATCTCTACTTAGTCATATGCGTTTCTCCTGTTCATGTGACTAGAGGAATGAGGTCTTTTAGTTGTATATAAGGATATACAATGAAAGCAGGGGTGTATGTCACGTTTTACTATGGTCATTTTGTTACTAGTTTGTTGCTAGCTCTGCTCTATACCTTGGTTCTCTCCTTGTCATCCTATCTTCTGCTTCACTTCAACCACAGGATGCCTGTAATTTATCAGCTATTCACCTTACCCTCTTTTGTATCATTAATTTGCCCCTACTCATTATATCTATTCACATGAGATCACACACCTGAGAATTCATTTTCTTTTCTTTTTTTTAAATTATACTTTAAGTTCTGGAGTACATGTGCAGAACGTGCAGGTTTGTTACATAGGTATATATGTGCCATGGTGGTTTGCTGCATCCATCAACCCGTCATCTCCATTAGGTATTTCTCCTAATGCTATCCCTCCCCTAACCCCCCCACCCCACGACAGGCTGTGGTGGGTGATGTTCCCCTCCCTGTGTCCATGTGTTCTCATTGTTCAACTCCCACTTACAAGTGAGAACATGCAGTGTTTGGTTTTCTGTTCTTGTGATAGTTTGCTGAGAATGATGGTTTCTAGCTTCATCCATGTCCCTGCAAAGGACATGAACTCATCCTTTTTATGGCTGCATAGTATTCCATGGTGTACATGGGCCACATTTTCTCTATCCAGTCTGTCATTGATGGGCATTTGCAATTTTGAGAGAATTCATTTTCTCTATAGAAAATCCTTGCTTTGAGAATTGATGAAGCTACTTTGAATTTGAAATTTATAGATCTGGTTTGAATTGCAAGTCATATTCAGCATGTCAGTTAGTCCTTCAAAACCTTATCTCAGTTTCTTCATAGGTAATATGGGGGTTAATAACACTTGTCTCAGAGATATTAAGATAAACCTGAAAAGCAACACACAGTGTAAAGGGATTACTATTTTTCTATTCTTGTTATTATATCCTTGTCCAAGAATATATCATCTGTTTTTAGGTAATTGATTTGTTACGTATCAGTCTCTTCAACTAGGCTCTTGCTGTCAATAGGACAGAAACTGTGTTAACTTTAGTTCACCACAGTCTATCCATCATGTAACCAGGAAATTGATCCAGGTCAAGTGTTGCCTAAATATTTGAATTAAACAAAAATTGCAAAGGACAGCAACTGCATTTTCATAGTAAATAGCACAGTACTTTATTTCATATTTGTACTTGATGTCAAGTAGTACTTGAGAAAATGCAGCCTCAGTTCATTCTTACTCAATGACCTTTCTTTTTCTTTGGGGACATTTCATAAATACCCTGGTAACTGAGCCCAGGAGATAGGCAGGCAAAGGCATGAATCTGTGTAAAACTGTGCTTGCAGAAAGAAGGATAGTAATAATAGGCTCCATCCCTTTAACTGCCCATATCCACTATCAGTGGATAGAAATGCATCAGAGAAGAAATATCTACTCTTTCCTTGCTACAACTAAGCTATTATGTTTCGAAAATTGAATCTTGCAGTCCAAACCTGCACCTGATTTTTGTATGGCCTCTGAAGATATGCTTATCTAGAAATTAACTATTGTACTGATTCCTGCAGCTTGCCAGGTAAGATTGCAGCAGAGGACAAATAGAGGACAATGGCACCAGATTTCCTCTATTACACACGCTATTAAAACAAATGGAGTCAGAATTCTGGCGCAGAATGCTCACTGATATGATTTTACCATCAAGGAAATACCAGATAAAAGCGAGTGAATGTCAAACTTGTAGGCTGCAAATATTTTGTGTCATAAAAAGAACAAGACAGATGCTTTATATTTTGAGTAATATATTACATTGATTTCTATACATGGCATTTTTTTGTTCATCTCTCTGCCTCCGTATACCACCCCACTTGGTGTTTCTTTTAAGTTTAGTTGATTCACTGACTTTGTCAAATGAATAGCTTGTTAATGATGAGGTTTCAGTGAAAGTGTCCATAATGTAAACCAATAGTGTTTGCCACGTAGGTAAGCACTTGATACATCTTTACTCAATGAAGGAGCAGTGATGCACAGGGCTTTTTACAAGGCAAACTGCTTCAGAAACTGCTTTCCTAGCACCTAAACTCATTGATCTATCATGGGCAGACTCACACTAATCAAAGTCACAGAGAATGTGGTCTAAACCAGAATGCCAATGGATTTCTTTATCATGGTATATGACAGACTCAGGGAACTAAAGCTCTTCTTTCTTTTAGTTAACACATATTTTAGGAGTACCAATGGGAGAAGTTAAATCAAATTCACAAGTTTTCTTGGTGAGTGATTCTCATCAGAATGAGGGGAGAAGCTAAATAGCTACATCAGAATTGAGCCTGCCACTACAATATAAATACATCTAACATTGGTAGCCTTCTTGGACCAGGGCAGCCTGTCTCCTGAACTAGGATTAAATGGGTACTGAGAATTTTTCTTTGATAACCGTATTAGTTATCTATTGCTGCACAACACATTATACAAACTTAATACCTCAAAGCGCATACTTATGATTTCATAGTTTCTATGAGCTAAGAGTCTAAGCATGTCTTAAATAGTACTTCTGATCAGGGTCTCACCTAGGCTGTGTTCATTTCTAAAACTTGGGGTCCTCTTCAAAGGTCGTGTGATTGTGGCAAATTCAGTTTCTTGCAGTTGCAAGAGTGAGCTCCCCCTTTCTTACTGATTTTGAGCAGAGGGCTGTTCTTAGCTTCTAGAAACTTCACATGGTCCCTTACCATGTGACTTGCTTATAGGCCCTCTCACATGGCAGTCTACATTTTCAAGGCCAGCAGAAGGTCTTCTCCTCCAATCTGCTAAGACAGAGTCTTACATAAGGTAGCCGTTATAGGAATGACTCTCCCATCACCTTTGCCATATAACTTAATCAAGTTATGTGATCATCCCTTCATATCCACAGGCCCCACCCACACACAGGGTGGTGATTATGCAGAGTGCCTACACCAAAAAAACTGGAATTTTAGAGACCAAGTTAGTACTCTTTCAACCACAGTCACTCTCCTCGTTTTACGTGGTATACGTTAATGCAGTGGTTCTTCCTTCTCGCGGCAGAGTATAAATATTTGAAGATTTTTCCAAATACAGATGCTTACATTTCATCCTTAAAATTCAGATTCAGTGCATATAGCAGCAGGACTAACCCGCTTACAACTTTAAGCATTATGTAAGTGATTTCCTGATGAGGAAATCACTTGAGCTCCTGTTCAAGTCCTGAAAGCAGATCCATATGCTTCTGAATCCTGATTTGAAGTTCATAATATACTATGTGTGTGACCTTTGGAAATTCATTTAGTTGCTCTAAACCTTGGTTGCCTTATCTGCAAGATGCGGCTGATAAAAAAATAACTTAATCTCTAGTTGTCTCACAAATAGACTTACTTAAACCTATACATGGAACATATGCATTAGCTTATATGCCTGGCATATAGCAGGTGTTCCATTAATGTAGCTATAATTATTTGATTTTATGGCTGATATACTTTCGTTCTGATGGACAGTGAAAGCTGACAAGCCTGCATTCATGACCCATTTTGTTTCTTTAGGGTGTCTCTGTAGACTGCCTATCTCTCCTATCATAGGATATTTTAGAATTTTATAGTTTAGCTCATAGAGTGTAATCTCATATTCAAGTCCTGAATATGGAGGCAGGGAGTTGGCAAATAAATTTTGCCTTCAAGTCTTGTGTATAGTAAGATCTGTCATTCCAATGGTTTGCCAACACCTGGCAGCTCAGAAACCTCTAACTGTTTTTCAACTATTTGTTCACAATATACAGACCTGAATCATTATTTTGTATCTAAGCCTAGTATGATGGTAGAAATTTTTTGTGTGGACAATAGAAGATATTTCTCCCAACACACTAACTGATTTTATATCTAATGTCATACTGTCTCAAGATTGACAGTCAATAGAAAAACTGGTCTGACTTACCAATGATATAAAATCTTGCTATATTTAAATTATCCAAAAAGTTGTTCACTCAGATCAATATTCTGCTCAAATATAAGACAAAGGATTTTCACTCATTGAAAGTCAATTTTTAAACACTTACCAAAGTCTAAAGTCTATCTGGAAGCATTGCATAACAGTGTTAATTCCCTGTTGTGGCGACTCACTAAATACTTTTATTGACTGAAAGACTTTTTGATTATGACTAAATCCCATACTTAAAAAAAGAAAAGAATTTAACAAATCTGTTTCAGTACCTAACTCCAGAGGTCCTTCTTGACTGGACCTAATGTAGGAATCTTGCTACTGACGTTGTAAGTGTGAGAGGTAAATCAGCATAATGGGAGTGGCACAGTAGTACATATCATGTGTCTGAGACTTGTGTTCTGGTTTCAGCTTGGCTATCTTCTAGCTGGCTTAAATAAAGGGAAATTGCTTAACCTTTCAGAACTTCAGTTTCTTGTTCTATACTATGGGGAAATGCTTCCTGCTCAAGGGATTCAGAAGATGATTGTGAAACTCAAATGACAGCGGGTCTGCAAAGTTCTTTGTGGATTGTAACATACTATGTAAATGCTGCTACTGATGGCGATAACTGGAGTTCTGAAACAATCGTGACAATTTTAAGATTTCAACAAATGTGATAAATGCCACACAGCTGAATTATTTCCATCAAGCCAAATACATGATAGAGGAAGCTGAGGTCATTTCGCTTACGCACATCACAATAAATACATGCTTCCATTGTTCAACCGTGTCTGACTCTGAAAATGAGAATTTGCCATCATGTGGGAAGAGCTGTGGAGTGATAGCTTTGAGGTTGGTAGAACTCTTGATGTGCCACTCCTGTGGCAGTGTGAATACTACATGTTCATGAAATTTTTCTTTTATTCCTGAGAATACAGGAAGACAACATTACCCAAAACTCCCTTCTCTTCATTTCTGATATCTAGAAGTTACTGTGTTCCTGAGTTTTGGGCAATGCAACATGTATGTATGGCAGTACTGTACACCACTTTCAGTTTTGACTTCTACAATTCTCTGTAGGATCTTCTACGCTGTGCTTTCCAGCACTTACCTCTCTCCTTGTGATTGGAAGTGGAGAACTCTGACACGGAGAAGCAGCACCCACTGGGAACAGCTTTGGATTTGTACTGAGGGGGAGATAAATATTTGTTAAGACACAGGTTTTAGGCTTATTACACTGCCTAATATTTATTGCCCTGACTGACATAAATCCTCAAACTTTATAGACTGTACTGTATTTTTTTGTTCTATTTTTTTGTTTTGTTTTGGTTTTTTTGAGACAGAGTCTCACTCTGTCGCCAGGCTGGACTGCAGTGGCACAATCTTGGCTCACTGCAACCTCTGCCTCCCGAGTTCAAGTGATTCTCCTGCCTCAACCTCCCAAGTAGCTGGGATTACAGGTGTGTGCCAACACTAATTTTTGTATTTTTAGTAGAGACGGAGTTTCACCATGTTGGCCAGGATGGTCTCGATCTCTTGACCTCGTGATCTGCCTGCCTCAGCCTCCCAAAGTGCTGGGATTACAGGTGTGATCCACTGTGCCTGGCTTGTTGTCCTATTTTTGACGACTATTCAGACTGATACTTTGTTATTAATATTTTTCCCATAGTAAATTCCAAGGTTAATTTGGCTTCTGGAAAAATACAGCTCATATTATCTATTCATGTGTTCAATCAGGTCACATTCCCAGGCAGCAGAAAATCATAGAACTTCAAGTGTAGAAATTTATAGTCATCTAGTGATTCATCTCACCTAACACACACACACACACACACACACACACACACCCCAGTTTTGGGGTGTAGCTGCCACTATCATGCCAAAAAGAAAAATAAGACTGCTTAAGAAATGGTTCAAAAGAACTTTCATTGATACTTTGAGATTCATAACCACTGTCTGTTCAGTGTGCAGAGGTAGTTTCATCTTTTGTGTGACATTGAACAAATTTCTTATTTCTCTGATCTTCAGTTACTGATTTTTAAAATGAAAGTCCTGTTTTCCTCAAAGATGGTTATGAAGGTAAAACGAGATGATGTGTATGGGAATAGAAAATTATAAATGCACATATCCATGTGAATATCCAAATCCTGGATATGTGCATTTGTAATTTTAATGATTAATCATTAAAGGTCATTAAAGTATTTTAATTGTTAATCAATAGTTGTCTTTATGTGATATCATGTAAGTTTGTTTAGATCCATGGTCAAAAGTGGTTTCAGTTCTGTATCTAATGCAGACACCGACTCATATAAAGAATCATTCCCTTTTGTTCATTGAAATGTGGACAAATCAATCAGAAAAAAATACCCAAAAGCAAGCAAATAGATTTACTACCAAACAAGGGAATTTTATAGTATAGTGGATACAAGAATAGACTCTAAATTAAGAATGCTTTGGTTTTATCTGTGGCATCACTTGTCACTTGTGTGTGACTTTAGACAAGTTATTTCTCCACTCTGTACCAATCTTCTCGTATGCAAAGTGCATATAATAATAGTCTCCATCTCATAAGGTTGTTGTGAGGATTAAATTTGTTGACATATGTAAAGTGCTTAGAATATTGTCTGGTACGTGCTAAATGTGAATCACAGGATAGCATAGCAAATTATGTTATATTGAGGTTGGGTTTACTCTACTCCATTCACGCTTCAAATTTGGACTAAAAATGGCTTGCTATATTACTGAGTGCAAAACTTGCTCTACTTATCCTTACTTTGCCATTTAATTTTTATTGACTTTACAGGAGGTAGAATTCAATACAGTTCTTCAAATCATGCCATAATTCTCATTGACCTCTAATAAATTGCGATGGCTTCACACTGCAAAAGGATTCTAAAGATGTCTGTATTACACTGTACTATCGTAGCTGTTGACATCCACCTGAAGCACATCTCTGGAAAGCAGTTTTTCCCATATTAACACCTGCTGTCACCTGCAGAGCATTCATGTTTGAGTCCAAAAGAACATGTGTTGCTGCTGCCTCTGCATCTGGCACACACCGAGTGCCCTCCTCTATCTTTACAGACAAGTATAGTCATGTATTTAAGACTTCATAGAAGCAAAGATGTCATAAATACACACACCACTACATGTTCTCTTTTAAACAGCCTTGTAATAATGACCTTTATTCTGCTCTCATAATACAGAAAAAAATGAAGACAGTGGAGGTGATTTATATTCCTACCATGAGAACAGTAAAAAGAGAAAAGGGTAGATATTTGAAAATCTTATGTTACAAAGAGAAAAACAATTTTCAAGGAAGAAAGGCCATTTTTATTATGCATTTATAAATCTATTTTAGAATGGATGGATATAGTTAGCTGAATAATGTCCCCTGCAAAAAAACAATGTTCACCTCCTAATTCGCAGAACCTGTAAATGTTACCTTGTATGGCAACAGTTACTTTAGAGGTGTGATTAAGTTAAGGATTTTGCCATGGGGAGACTATCCTGTATTATCCAGGTGGTGAACCAGGTTTAAACACAAATGTCTTTATTAGAACACTGGAAAGTCAGAGAAGGCAACATGGTGAGGAAAGTAAAAGTTGGAGTAATGGAGCCACAAGCCAAGGAATGCTGGCAGCTTCCATACACTGGAAGTGACAAGAAACAGATTCTCCCATGGTGCCCTCAGAAAGAACTTGCCCTGCCTAATGCCTTCATTCAGTCTTGTGAGAATTATTTCCAACTAGTGATCTCTAGGACTATAAGAGAACAAACTGTTGTTGCTTAAATCACCAAACATGTGGTTATCCATTACAATCGCAACAGGAAAAGGAATTCAATAAGTAATATCTAAATGAAAACAATAAGTAACATCTAAATGAAAACAATATACAATCCAAAACAAAGGAAAACACCAAAATTTGTCTGCAAAAATATGTCCCATTCTCAATTTCCAACTTATCAACTACCATTCTCTGTTGAACCACTGCATTCGGATGTTAACCCATACCACTCCCCTAAACTAGCTCTTATCAAGGTGAGCAATGATTTCTACCTTTCCAATACCAATCATCCCTATTTTAGCCTGATCTTACTCAACTGGTTAGTATTTTATATAGCTGACAATTCCTGCTCTTCATACTTTCTTTGTTTGACCTTCAAAATACCATACTTTCTGGTTTATTTTTCCCCCTTCCTCATTGTTTTGGCTCAATCATTGCTGTTTTTCCTTCATTTTCCAGATCTCTGTATGTTGTAATGATCCAAGACTCAGTCCTTACACTGATTTTCTTTTCTATCCATACTAATTCTCTAGATAATCTTATTTAATCTTAGTCATTTTTATCTATTTTGGTTGAATAATTTCTATTTTACATCTCTGGAAATACTGCTACCCTGAACTTCAGACACACATTCAACTAACTGCCTATTCATAATCTCTATTTGAATATTGTGATGAATTATATTTTACAAAACAATTGTAACTAACAGTAATATTTCCACTATCACACACTCTGCTAGAATCTCACCACACCCCCATTCAGAGGTGGTGTCTATTTCTTCTTCAGTTGAACCTGAATAGGTACTTGTGATTTCTTCCACCAAAGAATGTGGCCTAATTCACAGTGAGTAACTTCCAAGGCTAGGTCATCAAAAAAAAAAAAAAAAAAAAAAAAAAGCCTATGATTTCTCTTTCTCTCTCTCTGTTTGATTTGCCCTTTGTACCCTGCCACCATGTGTGAGTAAGCCCAGGCTACATGAACAGGTCTCTTGAAAGTGCTCTGGCTGTTACAGGCAAGGTCTTTTCTGAACAGCTAGTATAAACTACCAGACAGGTGAGTATAAGTTAGTATAAGTAGCTAGTATAAACTACCAGCTAGTATCAACGACCTAGTATAGACAGGTGAGTCGAAACTAGTATAAACAGCTTGTATAAACTACCAGAGAGGTGAGTCAGTGATGTTTCTGATCATTCCGGTTCCCCATCTTCGAGCCACCCTGGTTAACGTAGTGGAACAGACATGGGCTAAGCCAAATAAACCCTAAGAAGAGTAGACATTTAACCAAAATAAATGCTATTACTGTTTTAAGCCACTGATTTATGGGGTCATTTGTTGTGCAAAAATAAACGGAAACAAACACATCATAAGTACCTCAAACTTAACTTGTATGAAACTGAATTCCTATTCTATTCCACCTTACATACACCTGGCCTTCCATGATATTTTCCATCTTGGCGGTAACTCCATTCTTCCAGTTGCTTTGGCCAAAATCTTTGGAGTTATGTTTTACTCCATTGTCTTTTTCACCCCATATCCAAATTAGAAGCGAAACTTGACAGCATTTCCTTCTGAATATATCAGTTATTTAACATCTTGTCATTATTCCTACTGAAACAACCTTATCTTAACCATAATCATCTCTCACCTCATCTGTTTCCCAACTGCTTTCACCTTTGTTCTCTATTGTCTCTTCTCAACACAGCAGACAGAATGATCATTTAAATGGTGAGGTAAGATCGTGTTACTTTTCTGCTCAGTATTCTCTAATGACTCCACACTTCACTGATATTAAAAGCTGCAATCCTTCCTGTAATGGACAAAATCCTGCGTGATCTACAACGCCCTTACTCTCCTCTAGTTCCCTGAAGTCATCTCCCACTCACTTCCCTTTGATCACTCTGCCTCATCACATAAACCTGGTTGATTTTTTTTCTAAAAGTCTAAGAATACTCCATCCTTAGGGGCTTTGTATACTCTTTTCTCTGCCTGGAAAACTCTTCCCTTACTTCAGGTCTCTGCTTATTTATCACCATAATGGTGGCAACCATATAGAAAAATAACAATTCCCCACCCTTACGCTGGCACTTGCTATATTCACCTTATCCTCTACTTTTAGCTGGATCACTTAAAATATATAATATGTTTTGCTTATTTATTTATATTTACCTCTCCCTTTCCCACTAGACTATAAGCCCCTCATAGCATGGGCTCTATATTATTTGCTACTGCATCCTTAGTATACTGCATGTCTAGCTATTACATCTCCCTTTGTCTTGCTTTCTTCCAAGCAGTTCCTCTACAAAGACATTTACATCTGTGCCTGCCTCTGTTTTCCTACCACAAAAGGGCAAATCCATCCTCCAAGCACAGTGTTTACTTGAATCTTTCCTGGCCATCAATTTCTCTCCCATCTGGATGAAGACTCTGGGCTCTGTAGGACACGGATAATTAAAATAACACCAGTTGCCAAGTATACCTCCTCAGTGCCAATCACTCATCATTACATGGTGATGATGAGTGATGGATTTATATTTTAGATCCTTATCTTAGATGCGGAGACATTTTTCTACTCATTTGTCTAGGAAACCTCCCAAAACTCTGTTTGTGATTTCATAAATACTAAATCATAATAAGACTCTTTCTGTTGTAAACGGTACTAGATGAAGGAACTTCAACATACTGATCTGAGAAACAGGGAAAAATATAAAATCTCTGCCCTGAAAAGCCAGTAAAGCTTTTGTGAGGATCAAAGGAACTAATGTAGTTGAAATTACTTTGAAAATTTCCATGTAAATGTATATAGAGGTAACTAATGATAATAGTACAATATGTCCATCGTTATTACATATTCATGTCTAACCGGGCAAGGATGAGTGAGTGTCAATTAAAGGATTTTTTTTTCTTTCTTAGGGAAGTTGTTCTTTTGATGTGTCCAGAGACCCATCTATTTTTCAGCTGCTAAACCTAAACTACTGAGGGCTCTGCTAGAAGTCACAGTTTATTTCATGATTTTGTTAACTGAGATAGCCTGAGGGATATTACAGAATATTAATAGATACACTTTATTAATTTTTGATGGAATAAAAAAATCTACTTGATATAAAACATCAATCACAAAATCTTTGGGCTGGAATAGCCTTCTAGAGACAATTCAGCCCATTACCCCACTTCTCAGGAGAACTTCAGTTTAGGTTGTACCTGAACAAAATATAATCAGATGGTCTTAGCCATTGAAAAAAAAACTTCATATTATTATGTGATTAAGCAGTATATTTCAATAGTGGGAAAATGTGGGGAGACCCCCTGAAACTATTGCTATGGAATAAAAGATGAAATGCTCCTGATTATTGTAAATACAAAATTGCATGCAGGATTGTGTAAAGACAATGCCAGGTTGGGCTGCCAGAATGAGCTAACAGTGCGTGATGTGCTTCCCCCTGCAGAGAGCCTATGAATGGACGTGCAGTCAGGGAGGCTTCACATCACCAAGATTCCTATCCCAGAAAAGCAGATGTTCATAGCTCTGGGGATGGAATGTGATCCTCGTGGAGAGCCTATAAATGGACGCATGGGGGGCACCTGTCCATATGGATAAGATAGGGCTACAAACGCCCTCATCTTGCCACGGCTCTTCTAGGCCTCTTTAGGTTAAGGCATACTCCCTTCTGAGAATTTCTGGTCTAACCAGTTGTCTAGCTTCACGTCCTATTACTATGGACTATTTGTAACCAGCTTTTGCTGCAACTGTTACTGCTGATTAATATCGTGCTAATCATAGGTTATGGAAAGACTGTGTTTCTGTTTTAAGGCTCTGTCAGAAATTCCTGATGCACATGCTATATTGTAAATTCTTATCTCTGTATACTGTATTTCTGCATACAGATGTTATGTTAAAGAATTACTTCATCCCCATGTGACCATCTCACCTCATAATCAAATCAAATAACCCTAAATCCCTCACTAACCTACCCCCACCCTCACTAAGCTTAATAATAAATGCTGGTATATCCAGTGCATTGTTGGCACCACGGGACCAGAAGGCGATGAACCCCTGGACCCAGCTTTCAGTATCTTGTTTGTGTCTATTATTTCTCGACCTGCCGATCTGCCTGGGAACAAAGAGAGAGTCCCGTTGCATTGCGGGCTGCTGGCCAGATCCCGCAATAGAAAAATTTTCTGGACATGGCTTATTCAAGATTTAAATTAGAATTTAGGTAATTGTGACTATATTTGGGATCCTCTCACAAATTCTTTTGTGAATTGTCGCCCTCAGAAAGTTACCTTTTAGAATTTGGACTCCGAAGTTAGATTTCCTGGATTGGAATTATGGCTCTTGTACATAATAGCTTTGACTTTGGGCAAGCTTTTTAACTTCTCTGTGTATCAATTTCCCCACCTGCAAAACAAGGATAATAATAGGATTCACTTCATAGTGGTATTGTGAGGAATAAATGAGTTAACACGTTTGAAGCACTTAGCAGATATGCACTGGTTAATCAATAAATATTTGCCGAATTAATGAATGAATAAAATCTATGTTGTTTTCACAGTGTATTTTGTTTATTTTTTGATGTTTGTTTTGTTTGTCCATTAAAAACAATCTTAGTTTTCTTATACCTAGAAGTGTAATTGTGGAGTTATAGATTATGATTATCTTCTTTTTATTGTTTGCCAGATTATGTCAACATGCTTTCTGAAGTTTTTGTACTAACCTAAATCCCTACAAGCAGAATGTGAGCTTCCTTTGCATTAACCTATTTTGTTGTTATGTTTTGTTTTGTTTTTATAATTTATTATAAACCTATTTTGTTGTTATGTTTTGTTTTGTTTTTATAATTTATGGGTGTGAAATGGTGTCTGATTATGGTTTTTAATTTGTACTTTTGAATGGTTAATGATACTGAGCATCTTATAAAAATCAAAATATTTACTGACATCTTCCATGAAACACATAGCTGAATTTATGGAACATTACAGATTTACATCAGGAAGAATTTCATTCATATTTGATATTTAATATTCATTGAATCTTAACAGTGAGCTGTTTCTCTTATGGATATAGTGGTGAACAAAACAGAAAAATGAGAAAAAAAACTGCCTATGGTGTTTAAATGTACTTGTGTCGAAGACAATTAGCAGTATCAGTAAGTTAACCATATGTAGCCAAATTAGATAAATAACTAGTACATTAATGTACCGAAATATTATGCAGATGTGAAAATGCATATATGCACATCAATAATTATAAACATAATGTCTAACAAAAAAATTAAGTCAGAAGAATGTATGCAATTCTGCTCTGTTAAGTAAATTTCACAACAGGTAAAAGCAATCAGTGCCTATCATTTTGGAGTAGGTAGTACACATGTACTCAAACTATAAAGTCTGTGAAGAGATGCTTAGCACAATCTCAGACGACTGGTTACTTCTGGATTTATAGAAAGAGGACAAAATTGAGAAAGGAGAAACAGAATTTCAAATGTACTACTAATCTTCTATTAAGATGAGTAGTGAATACATAGATGTCTATGTATTCAGGCTATTTTTAAACCATATATATGCTATGTGTACCTTTTATATATTTGATATCCATCATACATCAAAAAAATCATAAAAATATTCAACTTACAAAGACTAGTGCATCACTAAAAAGTGGCAAATATGTGATTTTTTTTTTTTTTTTTTTTTGAGACGGAGTCTCGCTCTGTCGCCCAGGCTGGAGTGCAGTGGCCAGATCTCGGCTCACTGCAAGCTCCGCCTCCCGGGTTCACGCCATTCTCCTGCCTCAGCCTCCCGAGTAGCTGGGACTACAGGTGCCCGCCACCACGCCCGGCTAGTTTTTTGTATTTTTAGTGGAGATGGGGTCTCACCGTGTTAGCTAGGTTGGTGTCGATCTCCTGACCTCGTGATCCGCCCACCTTGGCCTCTCAAAGTGCTGGGATTACAGGCATGAGCCACCGCGCCTGGCAATATGTGATTTCTTTAAAGAAAAAAATGATGTTGCCATACCTGCAGATATCAAAACAAAATTAATGCATATTTTTACCTCATACCAAACACCAAAGTAAGTTTCAGACGGGTTCAAAATTAACTCATAAAGAAGTTATAACTTTTGAAATTACTAGATTTAGACATTTTATATTCCTAAATTCCACATGGTACAAGAGGAAATCAGTAGTTATTGATACATTTAAGGTCCAGATAGATAGGCTCACTATTGTAAAAAGTAACCTGGTAGATGTGCCAAAGAGCAGTCTGGTTTGTTATTTTATAGAGACAGGAAGTCATGTTTTGTGAGAAGTGCAGGCCAGCTGTATATATTCACATCAGGTGTGTAATGTATTTTAAACTTAGAAACATTGTGCTGTGCTGGATCCTTCCTTATTACCCAAATGGAGGCAACCAATTAAAGATAGCAATACTGACTGACTACTGAGATTCTGTCTCTTTTGACCAGACCAAAAAATAATAATAATAATACATGAAAGTGGCTGTTATTTTAAAGGCTTGTCCTCCAGGAATTCTACATTTTCATGTAACTAGATAGACTAACCTATCAATGTAAGGCAGCAGAAGGAAATTTAGATAAGCTTTGGGTGTAATTATCCCAGTTAAAATTTACAACTTTAAGGTGAATTATCCTTTATATGTAACATGACCATGAATTATACACCTGCACTGAGAGCAACATATAATTCTTAAATTCCGTGACTATTTTATAAGAGGAATGTATTGTAGATTTATACCTTTCTATGACTCAGCAAAAAGGAAATATTTTTCTGGAGATGAAGCAAGAAGCAGTGCCTGAGGTAATAGGAAATGTAAATTTAAGCAAATACAGGTTTATTATAGATAGGACGTGTCAAAATGCTTATAACCTTTAACTTCTACTAGAACAAATATTCTGCAGTCATTCTTTACATTTTCCAAAAGGCTGCTGATTAATCTGGAAATGTTAGGATTCTTTTGCAAATGCAGTATTGGGCTTTATTTATCACATGCAATACGAGTTTGAAAGGTCCTCTCGTGGGTTCATTAAATTCATCTGCAACTGCTTTCTGAATCTTTTTGTTGAAATATGTATGACATTTCAAAGTAGGCTAGGACTAGCAAAAATAGCAAAGTAGAGAGTAAGAGTGAGGTCCGATTTTCTATAATTCCATGGAGTTCAAGAAACCTTGGTTTATTGTTTTCGGAAAACGTTATGACTTCATAAATGTGGTGACATAATTCGGGACAAGCAGCCCATGAGGGAATGTCCAGCAGCAGGATTTTTCATGCAGGAGTTGAGCAACTTCCTCAGTACAATTTTCTGAGAAACAGAGGCTCAGGGGATTGCCATAAGGGAATGAATTAATTTGGGGCTGTGGCTACTGGAAGGGGTAAGGCTATTGCTCAGTAGTGGTGACAAATGTTCCGTTTCTCCCATTTCACACAAGATTGTGTTCTATAGAATGATATGAGAAGTAGTATGGATTAAACTAGAAGTCAAGAACTTTTTCTATAAAGGTCCAGATAGCAAATATGTGTGGTTTTGTGAGCCATAAATTCTCTATCACAATTGCTCAACTGTGCCAACATAGTACGGAAGCAGTCATGGCAAATATGTAAGTGATGATGTCTGTGATTCAATAAAAGGGTATTTAATAAGACGGGTGACAGTTCAGATTTGGCTCATGGGCCTCAGTGTGCCAATCCCTGCGCTAAACCATTTCAGGGTGAAGCAAATCCAAACTCAGAATGTCTAAACTTAGAAAATGACAGAATACAATAAAAATGACAATAAGCAGTCAAAATCATTAATGATTATTGTTAGGTATCATAAATGGGAAAAAAGCATTTTTGCAAATCTGTGCAATTTCCCCTCTGAAATATGAAATGGAAACATCAAACTCAGTACAATGTTTAACATTTTATCTATTATTTACAATGCACAAGAAAAGAACAAGTTCTAATATTCTGGGTCATAGTTTGGCCATCATATGGATATGTAGTGTCTATTAATAAGCATTCATAATAAAAAACTGCAGAGATTGAGAGCACAAGAGTCAAAAAAAGAACAGAGAAAGACTGAGGCTAAGTAAATCATAGGGCATATAAAAACTTTGCGGAGACTCATTATGTCATGGTAAATGTATTCTACTAAAATTTAGGAAAAGAGTTCCAGCACTTAGATGGCTCATACTTTATAATGGACTCTATTTAGACAGATAAACCGTGGTCCTCATAATGTCCTTTGTTATTTGTGAAAAGGTCACATTTTAAAGTGCAGAAAGAGACCACGAAGGGTTGTATTATTTAGCCTTTTATCTGCAGTCAGGATTAATTAGGGCATATACAGTGTGTACCTAGTTCCTACGGTGTGCTAGGCTTTTCCCACATAATCTCTTGAATCCTCACATCCTTTGAATCACAACTCCGCTGAGTATTACCTTTGCAACCCTGGGCAATGACCTTAGTCTGCCCGGACTGCTGTTTCTGAAGAAAGGGATCTTCTGGAGTCAGCCACACACTACTCCATAGAAGTCTAGTTAATGTGGCTGGAGAAAACTTATAATCTCTTTTTGGAATATTTATTATCAGGATCTTAGAAGCTACACCAACCATCTAAGAATAAAATATACATGGAAAATATGTTGAAGGTAGAAAATATTGTTGAAATACTGAACAAATTTGGGTACCAAATTTATGCCTCCTCTGGAAGGTCATTTGATCTAGGCCTGTCTCGGAGACCTGACTTCTTGTGCCCACAATGGCTACCAGAGAATATGGGGAGAAAGAGCAAGAAAGACAAATTGAAATTTGTTCCGTTATTTGCTTGGTATAATAAGCTGTAGAATTCAGTGGCTATGTCATGTTGCTTAACTCTTGAAATATTTTATTATCCTCTGGCTTTAAGAGTTCAGGATGTGCTGATGAGTGCTGTGCGAGGACATGGATCCTTTGATATCACTTCTCTAACATCACACAAATATCACCTTCACTTTGCATTCACTTTTCCTCTTAAAATAAGGAATATGTCAGTATTGGATATGTTATCATTTACCACTTAGACGCTGGCTAAGTTTCATGTACTGCTAACTTCATGTCTCCAGCGGGACACTCTCACAAGGCAGGGACCATGACCTTTGCTGCTTCTGAGTTCTTGGTATTTAACTCTCTACCTGCAAACAGTTGGCATTCAAGTGAAGCTTTTGTTATGTTCTTCATTTACTCTCTTCAAGATACTTTATTAGGCGCTACAAACACAATGTGGAGCAAAAAATAGTTATCATTCTTGCCATCATAGATAGCCCTTTCATTGCAGTAGAGAGATAGACATCAGTCAAATAATCATACAGACAGATTTAAAATTGCAGTGTGGGGCCAGGTGCAGTGGCTCACGCCTGTAATCCCAGCACTTTGGGAGGATGAGGTGGGTGGATCACTTGAGGGTAGTAATTCGAGACCAGCCTGGCCAACATGGCGAAAACCCATCTCTACTAAAAATACCAAAAAAAAATCAACCAGGTGTGGTGGTGTGCGTCTGTAATCCCAGCTGCTTGGGAGGCTGAGGCAGGAGAATCACTTGAACCCAGGAGGTGGAGGTTGCAGTGAGCAGAGATCATGCCACTACACTTCATCCTGGGTGATGCAGTGAGACTGTCTCAAAAAAAATTAATTAAATAAAAATAAATAAATAAAATTACAGTGTGATAAATATAATAAAGTAGGGATGTTGAGGATGGAAAATGAGAGATCTTTGATCTTTATGTGTTTCTAGTTGTATCAGTCCATCCTCATGCTGCCATAAAGAACTGCCTGATACTGGGTAATTTCATAAAGCAAAGAGGTTTAATTGACTCAGTTATGCAGGGCTGGGGAGGCCTCAGGAAACTTGCAATCGCGCAGAAGGGGAAGCAAACATGTCCTTGGTGGCAGGAAGGAGAAGTGCTGAGCAAAGCGGGAAAAGCCCCTTATAAAACCATCAGTTCTCATGAGAACTCAGTCACTATCACGAGAACAGCATAATGGTAACTGCCCCCATGATTCAATTACCTCCCACCGGGTCTCTCCTATGATGCATTGGAATTATGGGAACTACAATTCAAATGAGATTTGGGTGGGGACGCAGCCCAACCATACCACTAGTCTAGGACGAATTAACAAACAATTATGAGATGCAGTGTTAAGTGCAAGGTTGAGGAATATACGTAGTGCTGTGAGATCACAGATGAAATACAGTAAACCTTTGGTAGTTAGAGAAGACTAATTTTTCAGCTGACTTTTGAAAATATCAGCAGAAATGAATGAGGTAGAATTGGAGAAAGGAGTTTCAGGCAGAGAGGAAAGCATAAGCAAAAGTTTAAAGATTAGAAACAGCATGACATGTGTAGATACTTGCAATCGTTTTAGAGTTCCCAATGAACGACCTATGAGGATGAAGCCGAGAAGATGCTGCTGGAATGGAAGTCAGAGACCAAACTATGAGGGGCTCTGTCTATATCCTGAAGTTCTGCCAAAAAAAAAAAAAAAAAAAAAAAGAAAAAGAAAAAAAAATGGAGATACTAAAAAGATTTTTTGAAACGAAGGAGTGGTATGATCAACTGTGACATTTTAGATAAATTGTTGCCGGGCCCGACCTGCAGACCCCGGCTGAATGATGGATGAAAAAAATGCCTGCAGACACAGGTTTTTTGCCTGGCTGCGTGACTAGGGGACTGGGCCTCTCACAGACATCAAGGAAGATGCTGTAAAGAGTCACAGTAGCCGCAGCCACGACAAGCCGTTTCTGTATTTCCTCCGTGATCTCACAGTACCACGTATCTCTTTGGAAAGAGATCATCTTTATTTATATCCCACCTGTGCCTGTTATCTTTTGTGTGACCTTGGTAAGATATTTAATGCTCCTTTGTCTCGGTTTCCTCATTGATAAAAGGGAGATGAAATAGTACCTATATCATAACTTTGCCACTGAGATTAAATAGGTTAATGCATATAAAGTTCTCAGAACCATGGTTCTCAATAAACAATCCGGAAATGTTAACTGTTATTATTCTCTTAGGAGATAAAGTGTACTTGTTTGGATTTAAATATGCTAAGATTTATATGCCTATGGGATAGTCATGTGACAATGCCCACATCTGTTTTTGCTCACCACTCCATTTCTCCATACCTAGCAGAGTCTCTGGTACATAGTAGACATTTAAGATTTATTTGTAATACAAATAGATAAATGCATGAATGAATAAAATACATAACATGCAATTAGATAAGCATCTGAAATCAATGGAGAACTTAAGGATGAGGGTAATATATGTGGCAGTATCAGCCACTGTGCTGGCTGAGAGTTCCCAGAAAATTCCTTTTGGATGAAGAGAGCACAAGATAAAGAATTGAATCCTAAAAGACAATATCATTTAAGGGTCAGAGACAGTACAGAGACTGAAGGCCCAGGACAGAGCCAGTATAATAATTCTATTATACAGACAAATGCATGTGTATGTTCATTGCAGCACTATCCACAGTAACGATGACATGGAATCAACCTAAATGCACATCAGTGATAGGGCTGGATAAAGAAAATATTGTACATATACATCAGGGAATACTATGCAGCCATAAAAAAGAACAAGATCTGTTCTTGCGATAGTTTGCTGAGAATAATGGTTTCCAGCTGCATCCATGTCCCTACAAAGGACACAAACTCATCTTTTTTTATGGCTGCATAGTATTCCATGGTGTATATGTGCCACATTTACTTAATCCAGTCTCATGTACTCTAGAACTTAAAGTATAATAATAAAAAAAAGAACAAGATCATGTCTTTTGCAGGTACATGAATGGAGCTGAAAGCCATTATTATTAGCAAACTAACACGGGAACAGAAAACCAAATACTGCAAGTTATCACTTATAAGTGAGACCTAAATGATCAGAACACATGGACACACAAAGGGGGATAAAACACACTGGGGCCTATCAAAGGTTGGAAGGTGGGAGGAGGAAGAGGCTCAGGAAAAATAACTAATGGATGCTAGGCTTAATACCTGGGTGATAAAATAATCTTTACAACAAACCCTTGTGACACAAGTTTACCTATGTAACAAGCCTGCACTTGTACTCTTGAACTTAAAAGTGAAAAAAGGAAGATAAGAAGATAATTTAAAGAGGATCAACAGAGATCAAATGAGAGTCAGGTAAATATGGTATCAAGGAGCTAAAGGAGAGTTTTCATGAGAGAGAAATTCGTAATTTCAAATGCTGCCATGTGTTTCAGTAAGACCATAAACTTTCAAGCCGTGGTTTGTCCCCCGCACTCCCAGTAACTTTTATTCCAACCTCCCTATGCTACTTCTGCCCTTCATACATATACCTACTCTTTCCCCATTAACTGCATTGTGTGCTTAACTTCCTTCGCTAGATTTTGAGCCACTCAGAGGATAATACCTACCTAGTCTTATTCATCTGTATGTCTGTATTATCAAGTGCAGTGCTTGGAATATAATACAGGGCTCATTAAATACATCTTAAATGAACTATCTTGATGACATGTCAATAAACTAACTTGTCTCAGGGACATGGTTTCTACATGAAAAATTCATGGCATCCTTTGTCATGCATATCCTAACTCCCACAAAACTGAATAGGTGAAAAGAGGAGTCCAAAACTAAGGGGACGTATGTCATGCACTACATTGACTGTTTATTCTCATGTAGTCATCCAACTGGGGTTTGGAATTTGGGCAAAGACTCCTCTAGTTGGAATAAGTTACAAAATTGTTCAACTTAAAGATCATGAACCTGATGAAATCTAGCATGTGAAAAACTTATTTGAACTTGACATACACTCCATTAAGAAGCATTTAATAGGTTCACTCACCAGTGACCTTTTAAATTCAAAGAAGGTAATGTTTCCTCCCTTAGTGACAAAATTATACCCCAAGAATAGCTTACTCATTGGTGGTTTCTGTTCACATCACCATTTTTCATGTCCTCTTTTAGATTATGATACCCTTATGGTCAGAAATCATGTCTTATTCATCTTTGTAACATCACCTAACACAGTAACTGGCAGCTCGTAACTTCTTAGGAAATGTTCATTTAATTAATTATGAGCGTGAAACTACTTATTATGTATGTGAATTCAATGTAAAGTTAAGAAATAGTGTAGTTATTAAATGTCAGTCTTAGCTGAGAACACTCCCATCTTGGTGGTATAGTAGAGAACAAAGTCATAAGGTTTGTTCACTTCAACTTTATAAAGAAAGACATGTTCACTCAAGTCTTTGTGTGGACTCATGGCAGGATGAAAGAAGCGGAAGTACTGGTAAGAACATGTTTAACCAAAACATGGTGAAATATCTGTGCAACAGTCTTAGAGGATATCCTATAACCAATCCTCCTTAACCAATAACTTTTTCTTGAGCTGCATTAGTCAAAGCGGTTGTCAAAATGACTCAGATTGTTTCAAAAGAAAGTTTAGTTAATTTTATTTGTAAAAATCCATCAGAGTACAGAAAAGTGATATTTTCCTGAATAAACCTTATGTGAGTTTGACTAATTTTAGATGAATTTATGAAAAACAATTCAGTCCCATAATAATTGGTGTTTATGTGTACATGGCGTTGGTTGAATAAGGCAAATGAATAACTCACATTTAACATTTTATTTTTAATATTAATATATATTAAAAGATGTTTCTATATACAGTTCTATGAATTTTAACATAGATACAAATCTTTATAACCACCACCGCAATCAGAATACTGAACAGTTACCTAAACTCCAAAACTCCCTGTGGCTACCGCTCTGAAATTATACCCTCCTCTGACCTCTAACCCCTGGCAAGGATTAATCGGCTCTTCGCAGCTATAGCTTTTGTCTATACAATAATTTTATAAAGTTAAACTTATATATATATATCCTTCTGAGATTGGCTTCATTTACTCAGCATGACTTCTTTGATATTTATCCAAATTCTTCCGTGTCTTGTGTATGTGCATATCAATAGCTTTGGTGGGGCTTTTTGTTCATTTTTCTTCTGCCTGTGTAGTATTCTATTGCATGGTTACACTTTAATTCGTTCATCCCTTCACTCATTGAAGGTTAATTTGTGTTATTTCCAGTTTTGGGAGAAGATAAACCTTCCATAAATATTCGTGTGCAGTAATTTGTGTGAACATATAGTTTTGCTTCTTTAAAAGAAATACCTTGCAGTGGAATTTGTGGCTTATATGGTAAGTGCATGTACTACTTTATATGTGGTGTCAAAGTGTTTTTCTGAATGTCTGTACCATTTTGCATTTTATGACAATGAATTAAAAGTCCAGTCTTTCTATACCCTCTCTAGTATTAGGTATTGTCACAGTTTTTTTTTTAATTTTTGGCATTCTAATATATATATACAGCTATCTCATCATGGTTTTAATTTGCATTTTCCTAATGAATAATGATGTTGCCCATATGTTCATGTGCTTATATGCCAGCCATATTTTCTCCTTTGTGAATTGTTGCTTCAATAGTTTTGTCTATTTGTTATTTTTGTCTTACTCTTGAGTTTAGTGTCTTCTTTATATATTCCAGATGCAAGTTCTTTGTCCTGTATGTGATACGTTTTCTGTAGCTTGCCTTTCATTCTCTTAACAGTGTTCTTCTCAGAACGAAAGTCTCTACTTTTGATAAAGTCCAATTTAGTACTTTACTTTCTTTTAAGGATTGTGCTTGTGTTGTCATGTGTGTAAGAAATCTTTGCCTAACCACAGTTGTGAAGATTTTCTCATTTCTGCTTCTAAAGGTTTCACAGTATTACATTCTATATTTAGGTCTATCAGTTAATTTTTATATATAATGTGAGGTTCATTATTTGCATAGGGATGTCTAATTTCTCTAACACTATTTATCTAAAAGGATCCTTTCTCCACTGAAATGTTTTTGTACCTTTGTAGAAAATCAATTGTCCTATTTCTGTGGATCTATTCTGAACACATCATTCTGCTCTTTTGATCAATGTGCCTTTGCCTTAACCAATATTACACAGTTTTGGTTACTATAGCTTTATAGTAAATCTTACAACAGGACAGTATGCATCCTTCAGTGGTATTCGTCCTTTTAAAAGTATTTTGACTAGTTTACTTCCCTTGTCTTTCCATGTAAATTTACTTTTAGGAGCTCAGCTGAACTAGAGAGAGATGCATTGTTAGGTGTCCGAGTAGTTGATTAAAACAAGATGACAAAATCAAAGTCATTGTCCAGGTTTAATGACTTTCTGGTCTAGTATAAGCAAGAGACTAAACCAGAGAAAGCACTCATTTCTCCCTGTTCTATTTTCTCCCAGGTAATGGCATGCTGGGTCAAAGTTCAGGTAAATCAGCACAGTCATGGTGGTCATCTCAGTGCGGGGACAGAAGAGATCGCTCTCTCTTCATGGATAAATGTATATTATCAATCTATTTTTCTATGTATGTATGCATGCATGCATGCATGTATGTATGTATGTATCTATCTATCTGAAAAGGCTCCTGCATTTCTATGGACTCAGAGACCAGGGGAGAGGAAGAATGGGGTGAGTGAAGAAGCATTGGGACTGGAAAAGTACTGAATCAGAGTGGAGAAAAAAGTTTCTTCAAGATTTTCTGTTCCTTATCCTCGGATGCAGAGGCACCTGAGGAAGGCTTCTACCAAAACCCCAAGTAAAGAAACCCCTGAATGAAGGTGCCTGAGCTAAGGATGCAGATATACCTAAGAGCGTAACAAGCTGGAGAAAGGGGGGGTGTGACATATGAGTCTGTGACTGTAACTTCAGTTAGTAACTGCAAGGTGTCAGCTATGCACTAAATCTGGTATGGGAGAGTAGCTTCCCCTATAAGGCTTGTCAGGTAAAGCCTTGATACTTACTTATGGTCAGGCCTGAAAAATCACACATAGGATTTTGACCTAGAACCATACACCTCATTTATGAGTCAGTGTATTGCAGTAGTCCAGGCCAGAAAAAATGGAAATTGGCCCACAGTGATGGCAAGTTGGAACAATTTGAATTCAAATGATTCTAAAGATGTTTTATAGACATTGGTAACACAACTTTAAGGTGCATTTAATACAGGTGGGTGGGGCTGTTAAGGGAATTAAGAGAATCAGTGAAAACTTTTTATTTGGAACAAAAGCATCTGGGAGTATAATAGTATACTTTGATGAAATAGAGAAGACTAGAAGAAAAGCAGATTCTGGGGGAAATCAAGTCCTTTTTTGATCATTTAATGTTTACAACACATATTAGAGAACTATTTGGAAATGTCAGGAAAGCAGTTGGATATTTGTGCCTGGACTTCCAGTGGAGAAAATCAGGCATTGGGATACATTTAGGAAGTATCTGGCTCATAAAGAGTATTTGAAGATAAAGTTTGAGAAATCAATGGTTGATAGCCATCGTTTAAAATTTTGGGATTGGGGCCGGGCGCGGTCGCTCAAGCCTGTAATCCCAGCACTTTGGGAGGCCGAGACGGGCGGATCACAAGGTCAGGAGATCGAGACCATCCTGGCTAACACAGTGAAACCCCGTCTCTACTAAAAAATGCAAAAAAACTAGCCGGGCGACTGGGCGGGCGCCTGTAGTCGCAGCTACTCGGGAGGCTGAGGCAGGAGAATGGTGTAAACCCAGGAGGCAGAGCTTGCAGTGAGCTGAGATCCGGCCACTGCACTCCAGCCTGGGTGACAGAGCGAGACTCCGTCTCAAAAAAAAAATAAAATAAAATAAAATAAAAAAGAAAAAAGAAAAATAAAGTAGACCTAAAGAAGGGAAAACCAGACAATAATGCTCTTTAAGGAGTGCTGAATTTGTAATTCTTATTTTAATTACCTTTTGTTTTCTCTGTTTCAAGGATAAAAATGGCAACAAAATTCGTCACTATTTCTCCCAAACCCACTTCTATTCTGGAGTTTTTTGTTTCTGTTAATTGTATCATCATTCTCTTGTATTAATATTTTTTATAAATTTCACTACCACTGTCTTGTTCAATGCTATCCTTTGCTTTGATTACCATATCTGTTCATTGAGTTTATGGCTAGTCTGTTTCTTCCTCCAAACCAGTAGTTTTCAAAATGTGGTCAGTGGACTGGCAGCATCAGAATTATATGTGAACTTGTTAGAGATGCACGTTCTGGCTGAGCGTGGTGGCTCACACCTGTAATACCAGTACTCTGGGAGGCTGAGGCAGGAGGATTGCTTGAGGCCAGGAGTTCAAGACCAGCCTGGGCAACATAGCCAAGACCACATCTCTACAAAAATTTTTTTTAAAAAATTAGCCAGACATGATGACACACACCTGTAGTCCTAGCTACTCAGGAGGCTAAGGCTCCTTGCTTGAGCCCAGGAGGTCAAGGCTGCAGTAAGTTATGATCATACCACTGTAATCCAGCCTGGGGAACAGAGCGAGACCCCCATCTCTAAAAAGAAAGGAAATGCACATTCTCAGGTCCCATCCTCAACCCAATGAATCAAAAGCTCCACCTGAGTTTCAGATTTAGTAGTTCTGTTTTGGGGTTCAACAATGTACAGGGGTCCTTTACATATTAGCTCTCACTCATTCCTCCAACTTGGTCATCGTGTGTTATTCTTTTTATAGATTCCTGGATTTTGTTTGCTAATATTTTATTGAGGAGTTTTGCATTTATATTTATACAGGATATTTGTCCGTCCTTTTCTTGTGATGTCTATCTGATTTTGGTATCATAGTAATAGAATGAGTTGGGAATTGTTCCCCTTCTGTTTTGTTGGAAGAGTTTGTGATTATACACCATGATCAAGTGGGATTTATTCCAGGAATGCAAGTTTGGTTCAACTGCTAAAACCAATCAATGTAATAGATTACTAGCATAAGGACAAGAAAAGCATAATTATCTCAGTATACAGAGAAAAAAACATTGACAAAATTCAACAATCCTTTCATGATAAAAAAAATTAGGAATAGAAGGAAACTTCCTCAACCTGAAAAAGGACACCTATGAAAAACCCACAGCTAATATACTTAATGATAAAATATTGAAAGCTTTACCCCTAAGATCAAGAAGAAGACAAGGATGTCCACACTTACCACTCTTGTTCAACATTGTAGTGGCAGTTCTAGCCAGGGGCAATTAAGCAAGAAAAAGAAATAAAAGGCAACCAGATTGAAAAGGAAAATATAAAATTATTTTCAGAAATCACATGACCTTATATATAGTAACTCCTAAAGAACCTCCCCTAAAATTTATTAGAGCTAATAAATGAATTCAGCAAAGTTGCAGGATACAGTATCAATATACAAAAAATAATTATATTTTTATACACTAGGAATGAACAATCCAAAAATGAAATTAAGAACACAATTCTGGCTAGGCATGATGACTCACACCTGTAATCCCAGCACTTGGGAGGCCAAAGCAGGAGGACCGCTTAGCCCAGGAGTTCAAGACCAACCTAGGCAACATGGCGAAACCCCACCTTTACAAAAAA